>NC_092245.1:22813200-22983200 GCF_036320965.1 Panulirus ornatus
CCTGAACATGCAGGAGGGTGAAAGGAGGGCAAGGAATAGAGTGAATTGGAGCGATGTGGTATACCGGGGTTGACGTGCTGTCAGTGGATTGAATCAAGGCATGTGAAGCGTCTGGGGTAAACCATGGAAAGCTGTGTAGGTATGTATATTTGCGTGTGTGGACGTATGTATATACATGTGTATGGGGGCGGGGTTGGGCCATTTCTTTCGTCTGTTTCCTTGCGCTACCTCGCAAACGCGGGAGACAGCGACAAAGTATAATAATATAAAAAAAAATATATATATATATATATATATATATATATATATATATATATATATATATATATACATCTTTTTCTTTTCTTTCTTACTATTCGCCATTTCCCGCATATATATATATATATATATATATATATATATATATATATATATATATATACAAACATCACCTACACGCCCCTTATCCAATAACGATATTCCTTAGCTCACAGAGGGGAACAAACACCTTACTCGACATGTAATTACCTTCATCACACCGAAAAGGGACACCTAACTCGAAAAAGCCTTTGGGTTATGCCAAGCCCCATGTCTGGAACGATGCTGTTTCTTTAGGATGACTGTTTTGGTGCGCTGTGCCGTTTTCTGTTCTTGTTCCAGGTTAAGTGTGTTCACAGTACCACCCTTGTATCACGAGATGACAACAACAGCCCAGGATTCCAGTGAGCTGGGTAACTGCATCAGGATTCCATCCAGGATTCCAGCCAGAAGGAAGAGTGCATCAACATATCCAGGATTCCAGTCAGATGGAAAAATGCATCAGCAATTCCAGGATTCCAGTGAGCAGCGTACCTGCACCAGCAAATCCAGGATTCCAGTGAGCAGGGAAAGTGTATCAACAAATCCAGGATTCCAGTGAGCAAGGAGGATACACCAGCAAATCCAGGATTCCAGTGAGCAAGGAAGATACATCAACGTATCCAGGTATTCCAGTGAGAAGGGAAGATACATCAAGAAATCCAGGATTCCAGTGAGCAAGGAAGATACATCAACGTATCCAGGTATTCCAGTAAGAAGGGAAGATACATCAAGAAATCCAGGATTCCAAACGTACGAGCAGAAGGCACAATGATTTCAAGAATATTAACCAGACAATGTTTGAACTCGTATCGGCTTAAAGCAGGAGAGGTAACGAGGGCAAAGCCATCAAAAAAAAAAAAAAAAAAAAAAGTATAATTTTTACGGAAAAGCTGACACAATTTGTTGAATTGGGGAAACAACACATTTCAATTTAAACTTTAGATTTACAGGCTCACTTTCCAAAAAAAAAACGAAAGTCATAAAGCGTAAATTAAAACCGCGTCAGGTCAATTACAGTAATTACACACAGGGTGAAATATCACTCCATGAAAGAAACAGACGAGGGCATGTGACGGGACGCCAACACAACCTGACATGGTTTTTTTTAATTCCTTGATCTGAGGAGGTTGTCTATATTCCCCATGGCATACGAAGCGTCAGGAACAACTCCGCTCTCTCTCGAGAGGGGCAGGTTCTCCTGTTGCTGATATGTCATCACTTGAATACTTCAGAGCCACACACACACACACCCATATATATATATATATATATATATATATATATATATATATATATATATATATAAATATAATATATATATATGCGTGTGTGTATACACCTGGTGACAGGGAAGAAGGAATGCTTATCACGTATTCCATGCGTGTCGTAGAAGGCGGCTAAAGGGGGCGGGTGCAGTAGACTGGCAACCCTTTCCTCCTTACATTCTCATTTCTAAAACCTGGAACGGAAGAAGGAGCCAAGCGGAGTGCTCATCCTCCTCGAAGACTCAGGCAGAGGTGTTTGTCTAAGCTCTGAGTGTAACAAAGCATAGAGGGAAGGAGAAAGAACAGTCTGGAAATGTCTTACGAGTAAAGTTAGGGATGAGAGTAAAGGCGAGCGCTAAGGAGTTGTAGGAAAGCGTGAGCCGCAGACTAAAGAGGGTGAAAATGAAAGTTGATGGCGAGAGGTGGGTGATTACAAGTCCCTTCGCACCTAGAAACGAGAAGACTGAGGAGAAGAAGCGAGTGTCCTGATAGGAGCTGAGCGATGTGTCAGTGGTTCTCTTGCAAGAAATCGGGTATTGGGGATGGGTGATGGGAATGCAAAAGTGGGTCTAAAGTGGCAGCCCTGGGTGTAATCCGGGGTTAAGGGGTATCCAATAATGTAAATGTGGAGCTTTCTGTTGAAAAGGGACAGATGACTGGGAATACCTAGTTTAACAACGTGCATAGGAGAGACTTTTGGATGTGAATGTGCTGAGATGGGCAGCAGGTGGCATGTCTGAGGATGAAGGATTGAAGAGGCTTTAGGAAAAGCAAAAAATGGGTATAAATGGGAAGAGGATGGCGAAAGCTAGTGAGGCTGGAGAAGAAGCTAGTGACCAGAGATACCAGGAGACACAAAGTGGAGAACGGCAAACGTTGAGAGCATATAAAGCTTGGAAAGTGGGTGAGGAATGGGTGGTATTCAGGGAAACACTGCTTACGTGCGCGAAGGAAGTGTGTGGCATGCGGAAGGTGGGAGATGGACAGGCGAAGAGAGGGCAATAAGTAGTGGGATGAGAAAGTTATGTTGCTAATGAAGAAAAAAAAAATTCAGGAGCATTGTTTGCATGGAAGTGGTGAAAGTGATTAGGAAGTGTACAAGAATAAGGGGCAGGAAGTTAAGCAGAAGATGCACGGGCCGAAAAAACGGGGGAATGGGATTTGATAAGAGCTATTACCATTCAACTTCAAGGACAATATAAAGTTGCTTTGGAAAGATGTTAATTGTTTGAAGCGTTTGAAGTAAACTAGGGAAAGGTCTGTGGGGCCTGGATGTGGATAGGGAGCCGTGGTTTCGGTGCATTACAATTGACAGCTAGAGAATGAGTGTGAACGAATGTGGCCTTTTTTTTTTGTCTGTTTTCCTAATGTTACCTCGCTGAAGCAGGGGGTAGCGATGCTGTTTCCTGTGGGGCGGGGTAGCGACAGGAATAGATGAAGGCAAGCAAGTTTGATTATATGTATATGTGTGTGTGCGTGAGTGTGTGTGTGTGTGTGTGTGTGTGAGTATGTACATGTAGACATATGTCGATATGTATATGAGCGTATATGGGCGTTTTTGTATGTATATATATATGGGTATATAAGTGGATGGGCCATTCTTCGTCTGTTTCCTGGCGCTACCTCGCTGACGCGGGAAACAGCGATTAAGTATAATAATAATAATAATAATAATAATAATAATAATAATAACAATAATAATAATAATAATAATAATTTTTTTTTTTTTTTTTTTTTTTTATACTTTGTCGCTGTCTCCCGCGTTTGCGACGTAGCGCAAGGAAACAGACGAAAGAAATGGCCCAACCCCGCCCCATACACATGTATATACGTCCACACACGCAAATATACATACCTACACAGCTTTCCATGGTTTACCCCAGACGCTTCACATGCCTTGATTCAATCCACTGACAGCACGTCAACCCCTGTATACCACATCGCTCCAATTCACTCTATTCCTTGCCCTCCTTTCACCCTCCTGCATGTTCAGGCCCCGATCACACAAAATCTTTTTCACTCCATCTTTCCACCTCCAATTTGGTCTCCCTCTTCTCCTCGTTCCCTCCACCTCCGACACATATATCCTCTTGGTCAATCTTTCCTCACTCATTCTCTCCATGTGCCCAAACCATTTCAAAACACCCTCTTCTGCTCTCTCAACCACGCTCTTTTTATTTCCACACATCTCTCTTACCCTTACGTTACTTACTCGATCAAACCACCTCACACCACACATTGTCCTCAAACATCTCATTTCCAGCATATCCATCCTCCTGCGCACATCTCTATCCATAGCCCACGCCTCGCAACCATACAACATTGTTGGAACCACTATTCCTTCAAACATACCCATTTTTGCTTTCCGAGATAATGTTCTCGACTTCCACACATTTTTCAAGGCTCCCAAAATTTTCGCCCCCTCCCCCACCCTATGATCCACTTCCGCTTCCATGGTTCCATCCGCTGACAGATCCACTCCCAGATATCTAAAACACTTCACTTCCTCCAGTTTTTCTCCATTCAAACTCACCTCCCAATTGACTTGACCCTCACCCCTACTGTACCTAATAACCTTGCTCTTATTCACATTTACTCTTAACTTTCTTCTTCCACACACTTTACCAAACTCAGTCACCAGCTTCTGCAGTTTCTCACATGAATCAGCCACCAGCGCTGTATCATCAGCGAACAACAACTGACTCACTTCCCAAGCTCTCTCATCCCCAACAGACTTCATACTTGCCCCTCTTTCCAGGACTCTTGCATTTACCTCCCTAACAACCCCATCCATAAACAAATTAAACAACCATGGAGACATCACACACCCCTGCCGCAAACCTACATTCACTGAGAACCAATCACTTTCCTCTCTTCCTACACGTACACATGCCTTACATCCTCGATAAAAACTTTTCACTGCTTCTAACAACTTGCCTCCCACACCATATATTCTTAATACCTTCCACAGAGCATCTCTATCAACTCTATCATATGCCTTCTCCAGATTCATAAATGCTACATACAAATCCATTTGCTTTTCTAAGTATTTCTCACATACATTCTTCAAAGCAAACACCTGATCCACACATCCTCTACCACTTCTGAAACCGCACTGCTCTTCCCCAATCTGATGCTCTGTACATGCCTTCACCCTCTCAATCAATACCCTCCCATATAATTTACCAAGGAATACTCAACAAACTTATACCTCTGTAATTTGAGCACTCACTCTTATCCCCTTTGCCTTTGTACAATGGCACTATGCACGCATTCCGCCAATCCTCAGGCACCTCACCATGAGTCATACATACATTAAATAACCTTACCAACCAGTCAACAATACAGTCACCCCCTTTTTTAATAAATTCCACTGCAATACCATCCAAACCTGCTGCCTTGCCGGCTTTCATCTTCCGCAAAGCTTTTACTACCTCTTCTCTGTTTACCAAATCATTTTCCCTAACCCTCTCACTTTGCACACCACCTCGACCAAAACACCCTATATCTGCCACTCTGTCATCAGACACATTCAACAAACCTTCAAAATACTCATTCCATCTCCTTCTCACATCACCGCTACTTGTTATCACCTCCCCATTTACGCCCTTCACTGAAGTTCCCATTTGCTCCCTTGTCTTACGCACCCTATTTACCTCCTTCCAGAACATCTTTTTATTCTCCCTAAAATTTACTGATAGTCTCTCACCCCAACTCTCATTTGCCCTTTTTTTCACCTCTTGCACCTTTCTCTTGACTCCTGTCTCTTTCTTTTATACTTCTCCCACTCAATTGCATTTTTTCCCTGCAAAAATCGTCCAAATGCCTCTCTCTTCTCTTTCACTAATACTCTTACTTCTTCATCCCACCACTCACTACCCTTTCTAAACAGCCCACCTCCCACTCTTCTCATGCCACAAGCATCTTTTGCGCAATCCATCACTGATTCCCTAAATACATCCCATTCCTCCCCCACTCCCCTTACTTCCATTGTTCTCACCTTTTTCCATTCTGTACACAGTCTCTCCTGGTACTTCCCCACACAGGTCTCCTTCCCAAGCTCACTCACTCTCACCACCTTCTTCACCCCAACATTCACTCCTCTTTTCTGAAAACCCATACTAATCTTCACCTTAGCCTCCACAAGATAATGATCAGACATCCCTCCAGTTGCACCTCTCAGCACATTAACATCCAAAAGTTAATAATAATAACAATAACAATAATAATTTATATATATATATATATATATATATATATATATATATATATATATATATATATATATATATATATATGTGTGTGTCTGAGGTGGAGGAAACGAGGAGAAGTGGGAGACCAAATTGGAGGTGGAAAGATGGAGTGAAAAAGATTTTGAGTGATCGGGGCCTGAACATGCATTGAACCAGGGAATGTGAAGCGTCTGGGATAAACCATGGAAAGTTCTGTGGGGCCTGGATGTGGAAAATGAGGTGTGGTTTCGGTGCATTATTACATGACAGCTAGAGACTGAGTGTGAACGAATGGGGCCTTTGTAGTCTTTTCCTAGCGCTACCTCGCACACATGAGGGGGAGGGGGTTGTCATTCCATGTGTGGCGAGGTGGCGATGGGAATAAATAAAGGCATACAGTATGAATTATGTACATGTGTATATATGTATATGTCTGTGTGTGTATATATACGTGTACATTGAGATGTATAGGTATGTATATTTGCGTGTGTGGACGTGTATGTATATACATGTGTATGTGGGTGGGTTGGGTCATTCTTTCGTCTGTTTCCTTGCGCTACCTCGCTAACGCGGGAAACAACGACAAAGCAAAATAAATAAATAATATAATATATATATATATATATATATATATATATATATATATATATATATATATATATATATATATATATATAATGTGTATCATATGCGCGAGCATGTAAATGTATCTTTTCATATACCTCTCTCTCTCTCTCTCCTCTCTCTCTCTCTCTCTCTCTCTCTCTCTCCACTTTACCCCAGTCCGCCAGCTCCTCCTTACTCCGTCCCTCACAGCTCCTCCTTCTGCTGGACGTGAGGCCTGGCTGACCGCGGGAATTAGAGAAGCTTCCTCTCCTGGCGGTTGTGGCGGTGGTGTATACTGAGGCTGAACGCGGGAGCAGCCTCACATTCCCCTAGCTGGTGTTGGGAACCTCCTTACTCTAAAACATTGCTCTTTTTTCATCGTTTTCTCTATTTCCTTGATTATTTTTCCTACTCAGAACTGAAAGGTATAGTCAAAATGGTTATATCAATGTCTGATATTTTCCAGTCGTATGCTCGTCAACCTCAAGGGTGTTGTTTACGTAAGTGGGTGTTGTAGTGTGGGTAAGACTAGATAACCTTGCCCAATGGAACCATAGCTATGGATAGAGTTGTGCGCAGGAGGATGGATGTGCTGGAAATGAGATGTTTGAGGACAATGTGTGGTGTGAGGTGGTTTGATCGAGTAAGTAATGTATGGGTAAGAGAGATGTGTGGAAATAAAAAGAGTGTGGTTGAGAGAGCAGACAGACAGAGACAGACAGACGGATGGATGGATGGACGGACGGACGGACGGACGGACGGACAGACAGACAGACAGAGACAGAGAGTATTTACAAAATTTGGAATTGAAAAGCCGTTCACCAAGATGACGCTGGGCCACAGGATTCGTCTCTTGTCTTTAATGACGAGAAGGTCGTTATCACCGACTGAGGAGGTCGTAATTCTGGTAGTCAGGAGGGAGCGAAATTTGTCTCAATTTACCCATCAAGGAGCTGGTAGTGACAGCGGCGGAGTGAGACGTCCGCGTCAGGAGCAGCAGCCACACACACACACACACACAAACACACACACACCTCACCTCCCCATCAGGTAGGTGTTCCGCTCTCAGCGACAGCCACCCAGCTCGTTTTTAATTAATGTAAGATGCTGGAGTAGGAGGAGGAGGAGGAGGAGGAGGAGGAGGAAGCATGAGGTGTGTAACCACCCGAATCGATACCTTCCAAGGTGCAAGACAGAACCCTAGGCACCACAGTCGAACATATAATCAACCACGCTCCTGCAGTACCTGATCGAAGTACGCTCTAACGACGCCCTTACATTATAGGTGATGCCCTTGGCAACCTGATTGGCAGCGTGTGGCTGGAGTTGACTCTCCCACTCCCATTATGTTCATGAACGCTGTCTCCTGAGGTTCAGAAATAGAAAATAAAAAAATGAAGAGAAATTTTTTTTATTTTCCCTCAACGAAATGAATGTCAGCAGAGGCAAGTGATATGGTTAACCTTTTGAGGCTAGACGGTACGACCCTTGAGTGCAACGGTACGACCACTGGGCCAACGGTATGACCCTTGTGCACGACGGAACGGCCCTAATGCACGACGGTACGACCCTTGTGCACGACGGTAAGACCCTTGCAAATTACAGTACGATTCTTAAGCACGACGACCCGACCCCCTGTGCATGTGCACAACAAAACGAATCCTCGTGCACCACGGTGCGACCCTCGTTCACGACATTTCGACCCTCGTGCACGACGGTACGACCCTCGTGCGCGACGGTACGACCCTCGTGTGCGACGGCACGGCCCTTAGGTACGACGGGACGACCCTTCTGCATGATGGCAAGGCTTCTCTCCAGACCATCATCTGTGTTCATATTTTCCACGACAATAAGTCCATTACGGGATTCACGATTTTGCCTGGTTTGTATACATGATACTTTCTCAAATATCAACGGCTGAGGAATTCGGGTCATAGACCGATTCAGCAGACTTGGATATTGTCCTCGTCCAGGCGAAACCCAACTGACTTAATCAACTCAGGTTTTTAATTACTTCGTTAATTGTTGAATACAGTATTCAGGTTATGATGACAAGGCTTAACTCACCAGTTCGGGCGAATTACATGAACTGGACGTCCGGTGTGCTGGTTCTGAACTACGGTGGTGTGGGAAATTATGAGACGGTGACATTTTTCACCAATTTCGTGATCCTGGGGTCGGGAATTCTGCATGTTTGTGTGATGCTACCTCGTCTTGTTGCAATATCGCTTCATATGTTCCAAAAATCGCTCTGCGTCCATCGTTCCACGCCCCACGCCCACACCCATAGCACCTCTATCTTTTCCTACTCAGTAGCATCACTCTGTCCTTTCGCGCCCCTCAAAATCAATCTCGTCCAAGGCATTTGGCAGGTGGGTGAGTTTACTCAGCCAGAGAAACACGATCCATGCGAGGAACCTCCAGGTGAGGTGTATCTATCAGGGTGTTCTAATGCCACGCCACGCCACTCAGGCTCACTCACAACCCCTAGCACAGTGCTGGTATACGGGAGGCATCGTAGTGAGGCACTCACACGCCGCTCCCACATTAATTATTCTCATGATGTCGTGGGGGACACACCGTCTGTCACAAGTGCACCTTTACTGCGGCTGGTAAATATGGGGTACGTACCTGATGGTCTGCTGGTTCGAGCGAGTACCAATGTAAGAGAGTCGACATTTTAAGTCATATTCATGACTTATATATGAACAGTCTTGAGGGAGAAGGTCGAAGAGCCATTCAGGTCTAGAGGTGGGGATCTGTTGATAGATTTCGAGTGCGGGTCTGGAAGGATCCCCCAAGTGTATACAATCAAAGACTAAAGTCTTGGAGTTCCACTGGTGAGCTCATGACTCTCGTATTCGATTCATGCTCGTATCGGAACCGCTGTGAACCTCGAACCTGTGTTTCACAGTGAGTGAACCTAGGCGCCTCGCTCTGGGAAATCGAGGAGTATACATATTCCTAGTAGTAAATTGACCATATATCTATCTATCTATCTATATATATATATATATATATATATATATATATATATATATATATATATACATATATATATATATATATATATATATATATATATATATGATCAATATAACAATAAGTAGCATGGAATCAAACGTTCCCAAACTCTAAGTCTACTCATGGATTTTTCAGTAATGATGATTCATAACAACTTGTAAACATGATATAGCGACGAGGTAGCGAGTTGTAATGATTCGCTAACACGGCAGAGGAATGCGGCCTTCTGGGTGCTCATATAGTTCTCATATAACATACGTCCACAGCCTCGTTGGCAAGAAGTTTGCCCATATAAATCCTCATAGGTGAGAACGGTGCTGAGATAAATCCTCGCAGGTGAGAACGGTGCTGAGATAAATCCTCGAAGGAGATAATTTTGCTGAGATAAATCCTTGCAGGTGAGATAATTTTGCTGAGATAAATCCTCGCAGATGAGAATATTGCTGAGATAAATCCTCGCAGATGAGAATTTTGCTGAGATAAATCCTCGCAGGTGAGAATATTGCGGAGAATAACCCTCTCAGGTGAGACTTTACTGAGCAAAATACACACACTTTATGCTTCCTGTCAAGCTTCAGATATACTGACAGTTGTAGATGTGTTATGGTTGTTAAACTCGTCTGTTTCCCAATTACTGAAGTCGCGTAATATTTGAATGGTGAGGAAACTCGCCTCTCCTTAACATGAAATGTTTTGTGTGCACAGCTCCGTCCTTATGTGTGTGTGTGTGTGTGTGTGTGTGTGTGTGTGTGTGTGTGTGTGTGTGTGTCCATACGATATGACTTGAGGGGGAAGGGGATCCTTGGTAGGCTGTGTGTGTGTGTGTGTGTGTGTGTGTGTGTGTGTGTGTGTGTGTGTGTGTGTCCATACTGTATGACTGGCGGGGGGGGGGGGGTGAATATTGGGAAGGGGGGGGCTCTCTGACCTACGGAAATAAGTCACATTGCGGCTACCTGGCAACCTTCTCTGGACCGGCCGTACGGTTAAGTGTTGTCACTTAGCCTTTAAATGTCTCGCGCCACATGAGAACGTAGTGTCACGTACATATACTTGGAGACTGTGTGCCTTAAAAATGCACACGTGAAACATTTCGAGGTGGCAGATTTCCTTGACAGTTAAATGAAGTTAAAAACAATTGTCGTTATAATTCACAACGACCGGGAGTGCTGGCACTTTGGTTCGTAGCTTAGGTGTCGATACTCAGTGGGTAGTAGTTTCACCTAATGGAGAAGATGCATTTTTGAAAGCGCACCTGACGAAGACGTGCCACGTCTTCAAGGGCAAGAGAGTAAGTGCAAGGGTTACGTGGCGCTACACTAGTGTTGTCGATTCCAAAATGATAGACCAAGAGTTGCTATGTGTTCCTTACTAGTATGTGTGTTTAGTAATAAACTTAATGATAACAATTGGTCATATAACTGTCTAACACACCTTAAAGACTGAAGTTCTAATATATTTCCTAAATTCACTTTACAGGGAGGGCAGATTTCCAAAAACCTTTTCAAAAGGTAAAACATCGCTCAGTTACCAGGCTCTGTGTTGCTGTGCAAGGGGAAACATCAGGTCTATTACCCATGACTGGTGTACACATTTATAAACAGCCTCCCGCAAAAAGTCTAGCTCAAGTTGCCAAGTTCCTCTGTTCATAATCTAACCCTGAACAGCCATTATGTGACACTTACAAGGATAGGGATGCCAGGTGCCATGTCCAGCTAGCGGCCACTATTGACTATAACAATATAATCTGGATATCAAATAGGTTGGAAACATCCCAAAATCATGATACAAACTCGTTTTAACCACCCAACCAAGAGAGTCGATTCTGACTGAATATGATTCAATCCCTTAAAAATCATTGTATCGGATAATAATCTACTGGTACGTCCGCAGCCGTCACCTCCACCTTCACAAAACAGCTTTGTTAACAAAGCCAGGCGCTGAAGTACACTTGCTACGAATTACAGGCTGGACGTTAACTGCGGTTGTGACACGATCGTGATTCGAATACGAGAGCCGTGAGCTCAAGACCTAAGTCAGAGGCTGTAACTGTAAAGGGAAGGGCGACTGTGAATGTATATGAGAGAAGCATACATTTGCGTTTCTGATGGAAATAAACATTTGCGGTTTCTAAACGAGCACGAGTGTTAATCTCTTCTGAGCGGACGTCACTGTATCTTTCAAAGACCGCAGGTGCGTCTCTTAGGTAAAGAAAAAATGTGTACGTCTTTGGTGAACTACAGGTGTGTGTTTGTAGGACAACAGGGGTCGATCTCTCAACGAACCATGGGTGGCTGTAGGCATGTCTCTCGAAGACTAGAAAATGTGTGTCTGAAACACAAGGTTGTCTCTCTGAGAATACGAGGAAGGGTATTAGAGATAACTACAGGTACGAAAGGACACTACGTCTCTGAAGAAAACGTACTTTACCTTACAGGTGTAATGAAGGGCGAGTCTCTTGGAGTTACCGCACGTCTTATGAGGACAACTAGAAGTGTGGGTTTATGGAAGAACAGAGTCGTGTCTTTGGCGTTACTACAAAAGAGTTTCTACAAGACTACAGGAGTGTCTTTGGGAAATACAAAAGTGCCTCGATAGCACTACAAAACTGTCTCTGAAGTGTCACTGAAGGACTACATAAGCATCTGGAAGACTAAGGTAGCGTTTCTATACTTGATATGTGTTCCATTAGAACTACATAAGTGTCTACAGGATCGCACAAGTCTCTCTATAGACCACTAATGTGTCTCTTACGGACTACATAATCGTCTCCAAGGGGAGCTACGTACATGTCATCAGGAGGCTACGTAAATGTCTCTAAGGACTACAAAAAGCGTCTATGGAGGAGACTACGCAAATGTCTCTAAGGACTACAAAAAGCGTCTATGGAGGAGACTACAGCAGTGTACCTGGAGGAGTACAGAACGTCTCTGGGGGCTACAGATACGTCTTGAGGGACTACAGGAGTATCTCTGGGGGACTATAAAAACATCTATGGGGAACTACATAAGTGTCCCTGTGACCTACAAGTGGTTGAGTGTGTGAGGACAACACATTTAGATCTTAGTAGGAATAAGGTGAATTTCTGTGAGACTAAAACCTATGAGTATCTAAGATAATACAGATTACAGGTGTGAATGAACTACTGACTGCAGGTGTGTGTCTTTGAGAAAGACTAAATGTGCATTTTGGAGGTCCTTACAAGGGTGTTTCATGGCGTATGGGAGGAACTTCAGCTTAAGATCGCTGAGGTTTCGGGGAGTTCAGAGCGTCTGAATTTCTGAACGAGGACAGGTGTGGCCTGTGTAACCACAGGTGACTTGGGAGTGTGGTTCTTTATGGAAACCGCAGTTGTGAGGTTCTTCACCAAGAGGTAGGTCTGTTGGGGTAAAGCAGGTGTGTTTTGGATGTGATTTCCGGTGTTGTCTCTTGAGGAGGGGGGAGAGTGCTGTCTCTTGAGGAAGGGGAGGAGGTTAAGGATATGGAATACTGGGCATAACCAATGAGATTATAGGTGGGTATGTTTATGTACTGGGGAATGGGGGAGCTATAGGTGTGCGAGGGAGGGAGGACAACAGGTGTGCTTGAAAGAAGCGACAGGTGTGTTCGAGGGGGGAGGGGGAGAGAGCGACAGGTGTGTCAGAGAAGAAACTACAGGTGTGTGCCTGTTGAATACTACGTATTAGGGTTCCACAGGTGTCTGCCCCGATGGATACAAAGGTGTGCTGAGGATAATAGCAGATGAAGACTTTACTCTCAGATGGGTGTTTCACAGTCGCGATCATGTTCTCCAATCGTTCCAGCGAGCTGAAGTTCAAACACCTCCTCACATCACACCTTCAGCTCATGCGCTGACCTCAGCAACTCGTCTCTGGTCCTGGACCAGTGGCTTTGATATTCCCTGGCCAGAGAAAACGGAACTTGCGCCACTGAAGGGTAATGAACTTTCCCCATTTATTGTGTTGGTCAATGAGCACCTTGGACGAATTCCTGAGGCCAGCGCGAAGGAATGAATGATCTTGTTGCCGATGCAGGAGACTTGCCTGTCTGAACTCTCTCCTGCGCACTTAAAATGAGCGTCAGTACTACATCCTTCCCCAGCCAGACACCCAAACTGGAACTCTTACGTCATCTGAGCACTTCGTTCAAGAAGACGAATATCTTCATGCGCTCATTACTGGCACTACGTCATACACTACACGTCCTGTTTTCTTTTTTTTAACACTTCCTTTTTTGTTTTGAAGCTTTCCATTCTCACTTTAAATTTGTAAATGAGTACAGTTTGTTGACACTGAAGTTTACGTAAACACACGAGGTTCGAAAACTGTTACACCACAAGATTCCGGTATCAACTTTAATAACATCGGTGGAAATATATATATATATATATATATATATATATATATATATATATATATATATATATATATATATATATATATATATATAAGCCATTATAAAACGGAACGAGGTCACGTCACACCACCTGGTCTGTGGTTTACCTTGGCGTCTCGCACACGGGCGGCGGACCGGAGAGGACGAGGCCAGAGCTCGTCGAGGACTGAGGACGGGACGACCCTCCACCACCCAGCACGCGGCACACTGCCTCCCTCACCTGACTTGTTGCGCCTCTTCAGCCCGCAACAAGTGTGTGCGTCTGTGCGGCTTTTTTGCTGCCGCTTCTGTGTGCGCCTCACTCTACCATGACTTCCGCTGCACACACACACACACACACACACACACAGTAAAAGTATTATGGGCCTCCGCGGTGTAGTGGTTGGCGTTAGTGACCATGAGTCACCCCGGGCCAGCCCTTGGTCGGGCGACGCTTGGGTTCATGTGCTCTGGGCGTAGCAGTCGGTTCACACTAACCCAGGCGTTCACTCTCCCCTTGTGACTGGTCGATGGTGTGTGTGTGTGTGTGTGTGTGTGTGTGTGTGTGTGTGTGTGTGTGTGTGTGTGTGTGTGCATATAAGAATAAGACAAAGTACATATCTTCATGGTTAAGAGACGGGGCAACACGAGTGTAAAACCTTCCCTCCTTAACACAAACAGCAATGACACACACATACACACACACTCATAATTTCATCAGGATGAAACTGTCGATGAAAAGAACATCTGATCTGGCTAAGGGGTTCACACGAAGTGGTACAGGATGACTTAAACCAATGCAAAGAAATAAAGGAAATAAATGACAAAAGTTCAAAGTGCTTTCGCAGCGGAAGACACTGAACCCCAACACCAGTGAGATGCAAAGGGGAGAAGGTCTTGGGAAAGCGTTGAAATACCTAGAAATGGATAATGCCAAAATGTCTTGACCCACATAACGCTTATGGTCCTGATGACAGCTCTTCAGCTGCGCGAAAGAACTGTACATAAGCGCTTGATCAGCCGCTTGAAATATTATACCATGGAGGTAAAAGAGGGGTAAATCTCATGCCCATTTTTAAGAGAGGAGATTGCGAAGTTGTGCTGAACTAGAGACTAATCTCCCTGACACATGTGGTTCGTAAAATACTGGGAAAGATATATAATCAAAAGGCACGTGCTTGACTCCCTGCCTATAGAGGCGAAACTACCTTAACGAGAGATAACACAGATAGAGTGAAAATAAGTCATGTGTAATCAATCTGTATATTTCTACGAGAAAGTGAGCTCCGTTTTGGATGAAAGAGAAAGGTGTGTGGATATGTGTCGATGTGGACTTTCGGAAAGTATTTGACACAATTCCACACTGGAGGATGCTAGAGAATTTGTAACTTTAGGGAAGACTATGAGGGAAACTGCTTTGATGGGTAGAAAACTTACATTACTGGAAGGGAACAAAGGTCGCATGTCGGAAGAGCCGTTTCGAAATGGGTTGTCATCTATAAATCTTAAGACTCTCCTGTCTCCATATCGCTAATGCAGGTGATGAAAAGAATGGGTTCCAGGACTGAGCCTTGTGATACCCTCTGATCACGTTTAACCAGTCGGAACTTTTTGAAAAAAAGAAATTAGAAAGTTGGATTTTTTTTGAGATGACAGTAGTGAGCAAGGATCGGAGCTCGCTCAGCGGCACACCTCCTCGGGACACAAGGAAGTATACCATCTCAACCAAAGGTTTTCTTAGCTGAAAGTGGGATCGCACCCTGAAGGCCTCGCGTGGGGCAAAGAGAGGACATCTGGTGAAAGGGGAGCATTAGACACGGAATGATACAAGAGTTAAAAAAAAAAGGAAAGTGGCGAAGAGAGCGACATTATCAGTAGGAAAGTCAACTACAGAGTGATCAGGTAGGAAAAAAAAGAAGGAAGATTGAACTGCATAATCTATTGGGAAACAATTTTTGGTTGAGGACTAGAAAGATTCACCAGAAGTAAAGTCGGCACATATTCTTATAATGAAGGCGCGAATGACTGTGAATAACCGCTTTGCAATGATTCTCAGCTGAAATGAAGACGAAATGAGTCTCTGGGGGATGGCAAGAGCACCATGGTCCAGCACATTTCATCCCTGAGGCGACAAGCATCAGAGCAAGAGCGATCAAACCAGCTTGAGGAAAAAGGAATTTAGCGAGAGAAGAGCAGTAAGACCCCCACCCCAAAATGACGACTATAAGGCCAACACGCCTGGAGGCATTGCAGCTGCAGAAGCAGTCGTGATCGAAAGGTTAAGTCAGTATAAAAGATACGTAGGGAAGACCCCTCATCCCTCCTAAAGAGCCACAGTCGGAGATTCCAGAGGGAAATATAGGGTGAAAGAGCTTAGCTGGAAGTGACAGAGTTGCAACTGTCAGAAGATCCTAAGGGGACAATAATGGTGTATGTGTAGTGGGAAGGTTCAGTGGTTAAGAAAAACGTACAATGAGTGAGACATCTGCCTGCTCAAAGTAACCTCACCCTCACAATCAGTATGGATGATACAGAGGCAAGAGTAGCGAGGATCCAGGACAAGATGAATTTCCACCTGAAATATACGTATACAGAAGGGTGACAATTAAGTCCAGTGCTTCCTACAGTCTATAACATTACGTGGGATAAACAAGAGCTTCCCCTGGAATTCAAAGATACTCTCAGTGTTACTATTCACAAGCGCAAAGGTGACAGATCAGATTGTGGAAATCATCGTGGTATCACCATACTCTCTGTAGCAGGAATAAGCCTTACCAAGACACTCCTGAGAGGCTGGAAGTAGCGTCACATTCAGTCCTGGTAGAGAGTCATGTGGTTTTTCGAGCCGAAAGATCGACCAATGACTCGATTTTCACCTCTGGACAACTGCAAGAAAATGCTGTAGATCAGCATCAAGATCTATAAGTGGCTTTTGCCGATTTCTTAAAAGGCTTTCGACATGGCAGATTGAAGCACACACACTGGAGAGTCCCATGGCTTTCCAGGGCACTACGTCAGTATCATCAGACCATGATGCTATGGTGGGGTATCTGTTGCTGGAAATGTGACGGGACCTTTTCACATGTGTCATGGAGTGAAACAGGGATGTGTGCTTGCTCCTCACCCTCTTCACTCTCTTCCTTGTACCAGTGCTTGCAACCATGCATGTAAATCTGTGGCGCTGGTGTCTATGTATGAACCAAGAGCGACAGCAAGCTCTTCAGTCTGGCTAGGCTAGGTAAGAGTGAGAAAAGAGTAAGTTCAAGAGCTTCATTTTTTCCCGATGATTCAACCGTAGTTGCTCACAACCAGAGACAGGCGGGAAATCAATGACCGCTATGCTGCTGCAGCGAAACAATCTGGGCGAAAGATCAACACAAGCAAGACTGAACTGCTGTTCCAAGCAGCCAACATGCAAAATGTAGCAGACGAGCATCCAGAAACCGACGTCAATGGTAATGCTCTCCGATGTGTGAACTCGCTAACTGGAAAGCACAGAGTCTGATGACGACTCTCTGTAGACAATGGCGGCCTAAATTAACGTCACTGATTCCAGCACGGGATCAAGACACGCAAGGAAAGGTCTATAAAGCACTGGTAAATTCCTCCCCTACTTCACTCCGACGCTGACGCCACACAGACGACACTGAAGACACCGACGAGCCCTCAGCTGAGATACCGACAACACACCATGTGGATCAAGTGGCAAGACCGAATTCCAGACACCGAGGTCTTGACAAGAGCAGGAATCTCCAGCTGCTCGACGCTGAGAGCGCTAAGACACGTAACTCAAATGCCAGAGCATCGGCTACCTCGAAATCTTTCTTTTCTATTTTTTGAGTTGACTTAAAGAGGTTTATTGTGCTCATGATCACCAAAATCTGCGATGTATAGACGTCCTAAAATGAGATCTTAAGAGAGCCAACATCAACGTGGCGACGTGGGAGGAACTGCCAGCCTGACCGTGTGGAGTGGAGAGGTCAAGAGGGATGAGATGAAACGAGAGGCACACGCATCGCCATCAACAGCAGCAGCGGCACAGCGCCAATGCCAGCCACCCAGTCCTCCTACCCTCAGTGCAGCCCATACTCCCGCTCAGGGGCTGGCCGGCCAGCCATACAAGCCATCCGCATGAGGGAAACTGCTGGCTGGCTGGCTGGCTGGCTGCTTCCTGCAGTCGTCATCGTCACGCGATGAGCAGCCGAAGACAGCGGAGAGCCTCAGACATTGAGCAAAGGAGAGTGTGTGTTACGGGGAATGGTCGTGAGACTCAGAAACTGGCAGCGATACAAGTGTTGAACATATGAGATTCAGATTTAGGTTCAAAATAGAAAACGAAGAAAACGGACCCCCTGTTTTGTGGATTTCCCATGTACTCCCACGTACAGTAATGAACCTGCAGTTCTCAGTTCTTACTTTTTTACGTTCGTCGAGACGGCATGGGAAACAAAATACCCTGATCAGGGTATATATATATATATATATATATATATATATATATATATATATATATATATATATATATATATATATATATATATATATATATATATAATTTAACCTAACCCAGGTACCAAAGTGATCGACCATCCCTGTATAACTTACATACAACTCATCGTTCCGTAAATCGATTGAGCATCGAAAATCTTTCATGGAAACCGCTGGTGGCCTTTGATCGTTGAAGGGATTCATTCATAACCCAACATAATCTATCCATAACTTTAGCAAGCCACGTCGCCATGAAAGGATTCATCGCTCGGAGCTCATCACCCCATCAGTCAATAGGATGAACGTGCGTCATCAACCTCCCCTACCCTCTTAAATCACCCGTCGTTGCGAGGCCTCGTACACGGTTGCCGTAACAGGTAGGTGTTCTATGCACACACACACACACACACACACACACACACACACACACACACACACGTAGGGGTAAGCTCTGCGAATGACGGTAAAAAAAAAAAGGGGCGATGGTCAGCACCCGGGAAGATATCACTGCTCGCGTCTGATGGCGAGTCAGATGGTTCGTAAAGGCGAGCAAGCTCGATCTGAGGTTCTTCAACAGCGGCTGCTGCTGGTCGAGGATGACAGCGCCTCCAGATGAAGACAGACGTGCCAAGGCGAGTCCATCTCTCAGGCTCGGCTTCATCACCGAGGGAGTAAAGATGAACCTCAAGAGCTACTGATTTATATACAGCTCTGTCAGTTTCCTAATGTTGGGTTAGTACAATCCATAGCTAAATATTTGTCTCGGAGACTGTCATGAATCCTGTGTCCTGTACACGTCCAGCAGGTAAACAAATGTCGTCCTTTATCACAGGTGTCTAATATAAAACTCTAAACATAACCAAGTGGCTTAAAACATGAATCAAAGCAAGAATGTGTAAGAGGGCCTTGGGTACCTTCAAAGTTCGATTTGATTTTGAATCGGGAACACGATCCGCTTCGATTCGGTGGTACGAAGCTCCGATTCCACTTTTCCAAATCTGTATCTTTTGCGATAAACTTTATAAAATCTTACTACAGAGCTTCCCATGAGACGAAGAAGTTTAAATTACAAAAAGAAAAAACATATTACCTTAAGCTCTACCAGTTTTTTAAACGGAAAAAGTCACGATATATTTCCTTTGCAGGATAAATGACGAAAGAAAAAAACTCGTAGTCACAGACATCTCTCACCCAAACCCTATATATATATATATATATATATATATATATATATATATATATATATATATATATATATATATATATCCTACGATCTATGAAATTTACAGGCTATATCTGCATAGTCAGCTCAATTCATGATTCGATTTGATTCGAATATTAAAGGATGATTCGATTCGTAATTCGATTACGATAAAATGTGACTCCCATATATATATATATATATATATATATATATATATATATATATATATATATATATATATATATATCCCCTTTTAGAAAGTTAAAATACTAGGAGGGGTGGGTTTCTGGCCTCCCGCTCCCGTCCCATTTAGTCGCCTTCTACGACACGTGAGGAATCTGTGGGAAGTATTCTTTCTCCCCTATCCCCAGGGATAGGGGGGAAAGAATGTGACCATGGTTTGGTCACATGGAGAGAATGAGTGAGGAAAGATTGACCAAGATGATATATGTGTCAGAGGTGGAGGGAACGAGGAGAAGTGGGAGACCAAATTGGAGGTGGAAAGATGGGGTGAAAAAGATTGTGAGTGATCGGAGCCTGAACATGCAGGAGGGTGAAAGGCGTGCAAGGAATAGAGTGAACTGGAACGATGTGGTATACCGGGGTCGACGTGCTGTCAATGGATTGAACCAGGGAATGTGAAGCGTCTGGGGTAAACCATGGAAAGTTCTGTGGGGCCTGGATGTGGAAAGGGAGCTGTGGTTTCGGTGCATTATTACATGACAGCTAGAGACTGAGTGTGAACGAATGGGGCCTTTGTTGTTTTTTCCTAGCGCTACCTCACACGCATGACGGGAGAGGGGGTTTTATTCCATATGTGGAGAGGTGGCGATGGGAATAAATAAAGGCAGACAGTATGAATTATGTACATGTGTATATATGTATATGTCTGTGTCTGTATATATATATGTGTACATTGAGATGTATAGGTATGTATATTTGCGTGTGTGGACGTGTATGTATATACATGTGTATGTGGGTGGGTTGGGCCATTCTTTCGTCTGTTTCCTTGAGCTACCTCGCTAATGCGGGAGACAGCGACAAAGCAAAATATATAAACAAATAAATAAATAGATAAATATATATATATATATATATATATATATATATATATATATATATATATATATATATATATATATATATATATCGCACTTATAATACGTTTCAGACATTCAAAACGTGCAGGCCTATCTTTAAGGGAAATAAAGAGGCTCCTCTAAATACCACACGACCTTTATCAGAAAATGCAGCTTAAATAATCAGAGGGACAAGTTGAGAACGTTAAGTAATAGCTGAAAATCCAAACGTTATCACTAATAAAAGAATATACTTCGTAAATCTAAGAAGAGTTCTTATGTTATTTCTGTGTTTACTGGAATCCACAAACACCTTCAGATGTTATATAATTCGTTTCCTTAAAAATAATCCCACAAAATTACCACAAATAAATATTTATGTGAAACTGAGTGACAATGGTTTAAAGAAATCGATCGTGCACTCGGAACGTGAACTGCCTGACAGTTAGAAAACGGGTGATGCTGGGACGGGGTACACTGGCTAGGCTCGGGCGTCACTAGTGGAGCGCCACAATGGTCAGTTTTAGGACCCACATTTCTTATCATCCTTATCAATGACCAGGAGACAGAACTCACAAGGAAAATCTCATGAATTTACCGAATGGCACATAATCAGGAAACAGAGCCTAGACAAAGGAAGACTTTCATTACCTAAAGAGGTTTGGACGAATTAATACACTGGTCAGACATTAGCAAATTAATTTCAATACAAATAAAGCCAAATGGTCTGGACAATTTAATACACTAGTCATACAATAGCAAATTAACTTCAATATACATAAAGCAAATGGTTGGGACAAATTAATACACTGGTCAGACAACAGCAAATTAACTTCTAATTAGATAAATAATAAATGATAATAATAATAAATACATAAATAACTAAATAGAATAAATGAATAATAAATAAATAAATAAATAAATAAATAAATAAATAAAGCCAAATGGATGCATTTTCGTCATAAAAATAATTAAAATCATATAAAGTATCGGGTAGACCTTGGAATGAAAACTGACAATAGCCCTTAGTAAGATACACAGAGCAATGTTTAGCTGCATAAAACAAAGGAGACAGAACTGCTGGTTTTCACAGCTGGGTCTTACAATTGTTTTCCTGCTGGATGATGTGCCGCAGGGAGTGGTGGCAGGTGGGATGGAACCATCTGCTTTAAAGTTGTGTCTCCATCAATATAGATGAAGAATGCAGGATCCTCCTCCTTCCTATCTTCCAGCACATAATTTCGACACAGACCAACATCAGGTCTTGTGTGATCTGTCCATCGTATGTGCTACCATGACCTTGCAACAGTTTTTGATATAAACTGAATTTCTTACTACTACAACTATGCTACTACTACTACTACTACTACTACTATTACTACTATTACTAATACTACTACTATTATTCAAGCACTTTCTTAATACTATTACTGCTGCTGCTGCTACTGCTATCACAGCTTCTATTACCATTATTACTACTACAACTACTACTGCTACATCTAGCACTACTACTACTACTACTTCTACCACCATTTATGCTAAATGCTAGGAGAGTTTTCTTCGCCTGAACAACACTGGAAGTCTGCTCCCATATTCTAGGCTCAGCCACAGGATGTACTTCCCTAACTTGCATCGGGAGGAAAGGAGTGAGCGCAGCTCAGACTCATGCCTCCATCTCGAGCCGGAACTCAATATCCGGATTTGTACTCTCCACGTTCGACGGAGTTTTTATGTATAACCTTCCCCGGATGGTCGTCTGCTATCTATAATTACGCACTCCTTGCAGTGTCTCTTTAGCTGAGTTGTTCCTCTTCTCAGCTGGTGTGTCCGTTGGGCAGCTAAGGGAAACGCTACTGGCACTGGCTTCTACATTTTCCACTCAGACTTTGTGACGATTTCCCCTAAACCTTCATCCTGGACGTGGCTCAACCATCCCTGACCGAGCACAGCCGCTTGATGGACCTGCTCTGGATGGCTATTTACACACGTGAGGACACGTCAGACACTAAGCATGTTAAGCCTCCGATTTACAAGATCGATCCCATTAATAATACATATAACTCATTCAAAATCTACGTCATGCATCAGGAAGGGGGAGAATAAGTCGTCTCGTAACCAAAGGGCCTGTTGATATTACACTAATTTTAGCAGAATCAGTTCATTAAGAATTTAATTAGATTACTCCAACATTTTAAAATGATGTCTATTCCCGTCAACACTGTTAATTAAACCATGTGAGCTGCCATGTTGGGAGTAAACAACTCGACATTACTGCCAAGCCACATTGGCAAAATTGAAAAAGGTCGTGTGATTATACGAGGAACCTCTGAGGTCTAAAGATCACTGGTTGTTGGTTCCATATAACATAACCCTTTCGCCGTCCTAGGAAGTTCAGGCTTCCATAACTCAATGCTCCCCTTTACTCCACCTTTCCAGAAACTTCTCTACAACTCCTTCCTCCCTCTACTTCTCATACATGGTCCCTCTTCGTCAGTCTCGCTTCACTCATCCTTTCCATATGGCGGAAGCATATTAGCACACCCCAGGTCAGCCTTTCTCAGTCAGACTGCGCTTACTATCATGACTCACTGATACTGTTACTGCTTACATGATCAACTCGCCTCATGCCAAACATCTTCGTGCATTTCGCTTCCAGCACATCCACCCTTCTTATCCGTTAGAATTTAAGACCCAAGACTCAAATGACTATTGGCGTTACGATGATTTTAAACATATCAAACTTTAGTCTAACAGATACAAAAGTTTCCTTCCACATGATGCACGCCCGGAAGTTTTGCCTCCTCTTCAAACCTGTGATTCTCTTTAGCCCTCATGGTTCCATCCACTGCTACATCTACTCCCAAGTACTTATAGAAGCACGCCCAGAATTTTGCCTCCTCCTCAAACCTGTGATTCTCTTTAACCTTCATGGTTCAATCCACTGCTACATCTACTCCCAAGTACTTATAGAATTCCGATTCTTCCAAGATGTCTTCTTTGTAGCTTCATACTCAAACTGTCTTGATTCACCCCCCGCCCCCGTTTCTTCACCATTACATTACTTTTGTTCACATTTCTTTTCAACTTTCTTCATTAACACTCCCAGAACGTGTCATTAGCTTCTCCGAGTTTCTTCTTGGAGTCTGCCAACAAAACAGCGTCATCTGCAAACAACAGCAGCTGAGTCACCTCCCATGCCCTACTTCTCCCAGCTTACTACATACTAGATTCTTTCCCCTGAGCAATGGGCTGTCCTTCTCTGACCATACGTTCACAACAGACTGAACAGCCATAGTGACATCACAAATCCCTGAAGTAAACCCAGCTTCACCGGGAACCACTGAATCTCATCCCTTCCTACTCGCACACAGGCTTTACTCTTCCAGTGAAAATTTCCCACTGTATTTAGTAGCTTTCCATTTACCCCAGGTATTCTTAGCCCCTTCCATAAAGCATCGCTATGTACCCTATCATACGCATTACTCCTATCAGATCAACTGCTCCGTACACAACGACACCCTCTCGATCAGCACTAGTTCCGAACACATTACCAGGTGTACCCAACTGACTTGTATCCCTGTCACTCGCACATTACTTTTTACTCACCTTCATACAAGGATAGTATAGTTATTTTGCCTGTCTTAAGCCGCTTAATCTTTGGCCATACGTATGTCAAATAGCCTGACTAACCAGTCAACAAAACCGCCATCTTTCTTCATCAACTCTCGCAAAATATGTCATCAGCTTCATGAGTGTCCCTTCGGAGTCTATCTACAAAACTGCATCATTTGCAGACAGCAGTCCAGTCCCTTCCCACACCCCTGACGTTGTACCATATGTCATCGCCATGACTCCCTCACTCCACATGTCACCTCGTTCACAAAGACACCGCATTTGCCTCGCTCTCAGCAGTCCTTCAGATGATCCAAATCATTTCTTCTTCGCATCTCTGTCTGTCAGCACCTCCTCATTCGCTCTCCTCAATGTCGTCCCCTTTGGTTATCTTGTTCGCCTCACATTATCAACCCTTCCAAAAATACTTTCTTATTTCCGATGAAATTCTTATAAGCTCTCTCTCTCCCTCTCTCCGTGTTCCTCATTTGCCATCTTCTTCCTCAGCTCTTGAACCTTTCTCTTGACCCTCCAGCACATGCTCGTGCTCCTTCCAGCCACTTACACCGTTTCCCTGCAAACATCCATACACCTTCCTTTCTTCGTTTCACCAACTATTCAACTTCCTTATTCCACCACACACTACTCTTCTTCCTCCTCCGGACACATCCCGCCTTCCGCATGCCACACACTTAAGCACTTCACCTACAAACTTAAGCACTGCTCACTGAAGAACCTCCTACACACCTTTTCCACTTCCCCATTTTCATTTAGTCTCACCCTGTCCCACTCTTCACTCTCGTGGTATTTCCACACACACACAAGCCAGATTTCTAGTCTTGCTCATCTTCAACCTACGAGTATCATTTATTTTTGTTTTTGCCCGAAGCTCACCACCAACGTTCACACAAGCCTCAACCATGAAATGATCACACGCTGCACACACTTTCCCTCGCAGTGTTTAATAACCTCTCCTTTGCACACCAATCAATTTAGCCCAATGTAATACATGAACTCCTTTTGACACCCACATACCCACTCACCGTGTATGCACCTTTACATGAACGTATTCTTACGCTATATATATTGAAGGTGGAAGGATGAAGTGAAAAAGATTTTGAGAGATCGGGGCCTGAACACACAGGAGGGTAAGAGGCGTGCATAAGGCAAGCAAGTATATGTACATGTGCATATTTGTATATGTCTGTGTATGTATATGTATATGTACATGTATGGGTGTGTATGTATATACATGTGTATATGAGTGGATGGGCCATTCTTCGTCTGTTTCCTGGCGCTACCTCGCTGACGCGGGAAACAGCGATTAAGCACAATGAATAAATAAATATATATTTTTCGATAAGCTATTTTCATTTTATGCAAATCACTTACCACTATACCCCCGAGAATCGATCCCCGGATCATCTCTGTAGCAGCGAGGTGGCCCAAACCCCAGATAGTCACTCGCTGATTCCCGAATCTCGCTGACGCGTCACGTATCCTTTACTTTACGAGGAGGGAGGCATTTTTAATCGCCGCCTAAGGCACTACGGTAATGTGTACATATATCTCAACCATGTAATATGCACACACATGACATTTTGATGCATGAGGCATCAGCGAGATCCGTGACTCAACAAGTGGTTAAGTTCATTATGGCCTGGTTAAGGCTACCTGGCTGCCACACCGATGGTCCAAGGATCGAGTCTCGTGGTATTAGTGGCAAATAGCTTACGTCAATTGTGTAAACATTACATGGGTGAGATGCATTCAATTTCATTTATTCTAAGGATTCCGTCCTCTCTAATCAGATCTCCATATGCCATATGACCCATTCTGGTATTCAAATCCCTTTTCACTACGACTGAATTCCATGAATCAAAACTGCCACAGTACTCAGCTCCTCTCTGAATGTATTCCCCATTCCTCGAACTCCCTGCTGCGCAAGCATAAAAACTGCCTATCTTTCGTACTCTAATTCTACTCTCTCCCATGTCAACCCTGAAATCACTTCCTTACACTAACATCAACCCACAGCTTCCTCCCTCCTCACCTAAAGCGCCACCCCCATTACCTTCGCTTTGGTTTACCCACCAACCTCGTAATTTACCCCCTGAACATTCCCGAGTCATTACACCCCCTTTAACCTTCAACACTCTTGCACTTAAAGAGACATGTTCCAGGTTTTTCTCTTCAATTTCAGTGCTCATCTCTCCCTTCTCTTCTCCCTGTTAACTTCAGACATCCATCAAGCTTGAGAGAAATCACCGCTTGGCTCCATCCTTTGCTCCCGTTTTCTAAACAGTTATAATACAAGAGGGAAGGGTCTCCTAGCTTCCCGCTTCTTTATCCCTTTTCTTCAGCCTTCTACGGCGCTCAGAGACACGCGGCCAGTACCCTCCCCACCCTCACCTATTGTATATAGATAAAAGGCTTCACGTACACAACATATGGCAAGGCAAGGTGTGCAGGACGTCAGACGTAAACAAGGGGCAAAACCTAGATGATGATTATGATGACTGATGATGATGATGAGAGAGAGAGAGAGAGAGAGAGAGAGAGAGAGAGAGAGAGAGAGAGAGAGAGAGAGAGAGAGAGAGAGAATATACATGACACGCCAATGACCAGTGTGACTCACTTGGACAGAGGTACATGGAATGCGGGGGTGAGGGGGAAAAGGTGGCAGCGCTGAGCCACAAGTCACGCGTCGCCACAGAGTGGTCGATGACACACACCCCCAAACAGAAAGGTCCAGACGAAGTGCTCGGCGGCGTGAGGCTCGCGAGCTGTGTCAAGTGTACCTGTTGACGCCGACGACGCGATCTGTGCAAATGATCCGCTTCAACCCAATGCTAAAATTCTAAAGCGGCGTTCGGAGAACGTGTATGATGTGATGAAAGACTGGAGAAGGGACGGGGCGGGCGGGGCGCTCGCCAGGTTATCATGAGCAGGAGACGAGGTGATTATAATCAGGATAACGAGACTCCTGCTCCGTCATACTCGCCTGGCCCTCCAGGAGACCTGGAGATGAAAATGAGTCTCAGTATCATGTCTCCTGCACTGTGAGGCTCGCCTGCCTCCTAGATCATCACAAGGAAGAGACCTGGTGATGGTAATGAGTCAGGATATCATGTCTCCTGCGCTGTGATTCTCTCCTAACTCCTAGGTCATCATGGGGAGGAGACCTGGGGATGGAAATACATCAGGATATCATGTCTCCTGCGCTGTGAGGCTCGCCTGCCTCCCACGTCATCATTAGGAGACCTGGTGATGGTAATGAGTCAGGATTCATGTCTCCTGCACTGTTAGGCTTGCCTGCCTCCCACGTCATCATTAGGAGGAGACCTGGAGATGAAAATGAGTCAGGATATCGAGTCTCCTGCACTGTAAGGCTCTCCTAGCTCCTAGGTCATCATGGGGAGGAGACCTGGGGATGGTAATGAGTCAGGATATCGAGTCTCCTGCACTGTGAGGCTCGCCTGCCTCTAGCGCAGGAGAACCCAATGAACATATCTAGGATAACAAGTCTCCTACTGGTAGAGAGACACGGACACATGATTCAAATACGTTATCTCAATCTTTGCGTTCCTAAGAACATATTCGCAGTCTTTGATGATACATGGGAGGCATTCGAACGTGATACCTTACCGACACATGTGATTATAAGAGATTGGGCCGGAATCGTATGTGATTCGAGTTAGATCCGCAATTTCCGAG
The DNA here is from genome assembly GCF_036320965.1 of Panulirus ornatus. Taxonomy (NCBI): domain Eukaryota; kingdom Metazoa; phylum Arthropoda; class Malacostraca; order Decapoda; family Palinuridae; genus Panulirus; species Panulirus ornatus. Next base: position 22,841,138 of record NC_092245.1, read on the forward strand.
CAGTGAACAAAAGATGTGAAACGATCCAAAAAGGTTTCATAAGTTAAGGTGGTATATAAACCTGTTCGAGATCTTTTAGTCGTAATGTATTAAGTTATGAACGAGATCGGAGCTTCTTACACAGTGCAAAATTAGAGTTCCAGAGATAAGAGTGGAGAGAAATTCTCCTTTTTTAACATTATGACCAAAATTACTTAAACGCAAGAATTTATTGTCAATGGCATGTGCAAAATGGTTCAAACTTTAACATAGTGTAGTTAATGTTGTAACAGGATGAGATTTAATATAAGGATGTCAGGAACAAGTTCGCCAGTGAATTCACGCGGCACAAAATGTAAGATGGCCATTAGTCTCTTAATACAATATTGGATCGCCTACAGTGTTGTCCTCGTTGACTCCATGGCTGAGTGGAACTATACGGTATATCAAGGGTCCTTAACCTCTATATATCTGTGGACCACTTAGAGACACGCGCTGTGTCTGTGGACCATCCTCATCATACATGTCCAATATCATATCGAGTCTGAAATCACAATCGAGAGCAAATAACACCATCCAAAGTCTTACTAGATAGAGTACTGATGGTAAAATATATTCATTACTTGATTGCCTGACTGATAAACGCATCAATCCTATTTGTCTATTCATCTATATAACCTTCTGTGGACCACAGGTTAAGAACCCTTGCGTTATGCCAAAATCTTTACCCATAATTCTCTTTCTTTTCCATCTGTCTCTCGACATCTCAGCCTATGTTGAAGTACAGCCGATCGTCGGCTCAATACGTTCTCTTCCGTAAACCTTAAGCAATGACAGCTCACGTTCCCCCCATTCGACCCTATACACAAATATAACGTTATAAATGCGATGACTGACGGCAGACTGCGTTAGCAACGGTCGCACTTGATACGTTACTGCCCCAGATGGATGTCCTGGGGGATTAGATTTCAGGAGGGGAATGACCTAAGGGCACTGAGGTCAACTGCAAAGGCTTTCAATAGGCCACACCTACGTCATAAGACCTCTTGCCTGCACACTCACTCACCTCAAGTCGAAGGTAATCAACTGATAAAGTATTGGCAGCATGTTGTAGCGGGTCGCCCTTCGCTTTTCTTTATTTCGTTCGTAAAGACATATTTCTTATCATCATGAGACATCATGAAGTGCTTCTTTTCTGCTCAACACAGAGATGAACTCAGAATCGTGACCTTGCATGCGTCTCGCGATTTGTATTCAAGCTAGACACGAAATTAAGACACAGTCATGTACCAGTACGTCACGCGACACGAAATATTCTGTCACATGTCTTCGGCGTAAAGTAGCGGTGGCGAGGAGGAGGAGGAGGAGGAGGAGGGGGGGATCACGGCAGTGCTGAAGTCACTGGCTGAAAGATCGTGGCGTTTCTGATCACTTCTCCCAAGGTGTGTTGTCCCCAACAGCGACGATGGGTTACCATGGTGGAGAGGTGACACACTGAAGTGGTTTTCGCCCTCGCTGAGCTTATGGTTATATGACTTGATACTGAGTCTCTCCCGCTCAAGATGTGTTATTGGACTTCGTACCTGCAGTCAGCTGTTTTCATTAACAGTCAGTCATACCAGACGTTCTGCTGACAGACATGCCAGATGTTCCGCTGACAGTCATACCAGACGTTCTGCTGACAGTCATACCAGACGTTCTGTTGACAGTCATACCAGACGTTCTCCTGACAGTCATACCAGACGTTCCGCTGACAGTCATACCAGACGTTCTGCTGACAGTCATACCAGATGTTCTGCTGACAGTCACACCAGACGTTCTACTGACAGTCATACCAGACGTTAAGCTGACAATCATACCAGACGTTCTACTGACAATCATACCAGACGTTCTGCTGACAGTCACACCACACGTTCCGCTGACATTCACACCATACGTTTTGCTGACAGTCATACCACACGTTCTGCTGACAGTCATACCACACGTTTCGCTGACAGTCATACCGGACGTTCTGCTGACAGTCATACCACACGTTCCGCTGACAGTCATGCCAGATGTTCTGTTGACAGTCATGCCAGATGTTCCGCTGACAGTCACACCAGACGTTCTGCTGACAGTCACACCAGACGTTCTGCTGACAGTCATACCAGACGTTCTCCTGACAGTCATACCATACGTTCTGCTGACAGTCATACCAGACGTTCTGCTGACAGTCATACCAGACGTTCTGCTGACAGTCATACCAGACGTTCTGCTGACAGTCATACCAGACGTTCTGCTGACAGTCATACCAGACGTTCTACTGACAGTCATACCAGACGTTCTCCTGACAGTCATACCATACGTTCCGCTGACAGTCATACCACACGTTCTGCTGACAGTCACACCAGACGTTCTGCTGACAGTCATACCAGACGTTCTGCTGACAGTCATACCAGACGTTCCACTGACAGTCATACCAGACGTTCCGCTGACAGTCATACCATACGTTCTGCTGACAGTCACACCAGACGTTCTGCTGACAGTCATACCATACGTTCTGCTGACAGTCACACCAGACGTTCTGCTGACAGTCATACCAGACGTTCTGCTGACAGTCATACCAGACGTTCTGCTGACAGTCATACCAGACGTTCCACTGTCAGTCATACCAGACGTTCCATTGACAGTCATACCAGACGTTCTGCTGACAGTCATACCACACGTTCTGCTGACAGTCATACCACACGTTCTGCTGACAGTCACACCAGACGTTCTCCTGACAGTCATACCACACGTTCTGCTCACACATTCCTATGTAACCCTTGTGGTGACGTCAAATCAATAAACTTCACAATAAACTTCACTGATGAACTGTTCGCACTAAGACGATAAATACGATAGAAAAAAAAGAGCATCGTCTGTACTTACTTGCGATACTATAGTATAAGGAGTCGACCCCTCTATTCAGTCACGTCTCTCTTAGCCAATGAGAACTCACGTTTGCTGACGTTAGGACTCGTAGTTTGCTGTGGTTGGTCCGTGGTCGCAGCGGACGCCTAGATTAACCAAACTACTGTTACACAGCCAAGTGTACGTAGCAGTCCTTACGTCCTTATATGAGGTCAAGAAGAAAGTCCACTGGGACGCAGATTATGGGGTGATTCAGATACCTCAAGGCTCTTCTGTGTTGATAGTCGAAATTCATCTGAACGGAGGATGGAGAACCCGGCGCAAAGCTCGACTGAGTTTACAAAAAAAAAGGATTAGAGTCAAAAGAGAGTTTTATTTTCCCCAGATGAGAGAGAGAGAGAGAGAGAGAGAGAGAGAGAGAGAGAGAGAGAGAGAGAGAGAGAGAGAGAGAGAGAGAGAGAGAGAGTCATTTATTCGAACAATGTACCTGTAACGAGTCGTTGATTCGAACTCAATGCATCTGTAAAGCGTCGTTGATTCGACCATAATGTAACTAAAAAGTTGTTCATTCGAACATAATGTGTCCGTCAAGAGTCGTTGATTCGAACACAACGAATCTAAACAGTTCTCTGATTCGAACAGAATCTATCTGTAAAGAGTCACTGAATCGAACATACTAGTCTCTGCAAAGAGTCTTTCATCTTGTTCTCTCTCTCATCCCAACCTCAGATGGAGCGCTGCAAGACACCAGGTTAAGATAGCAGGCACCAGACCTCCACGACCATCACCCGGCACCTGAGCTGGTGGTGGAGGAGTCGTGTTGTTATCCTTACATCGTCGTGGCCAGGGTGGGCCCAGTCAAGTGACCGTGCATGAGATTAAGTCAGCTTACCATGAATCTGTAAACATGCGTATGCCATCTCCCTAGCGAGATATCCGAGTAAAGCTGACTGTTTCTCATGACTCACTAGTGGGGACTGGATACGAATAAGCTTGAGAGAGACATATCACATTAAAAAGTACAGGGTCGCTGTATTCGCTGTTTAAATGCCTCTTGTTTCAGTCAGTCACTACGTCTCCTTGGCTCTCTCACTCGGTCACCAAGTTCATCATATGTACTCACTATGCACACTAGTATAAGTCTCCTGTAAGCTCTAAGGCTCTAGTCACTTCAAACCTTATCAATAACAAACATCTGCCAATGCATACAACGTACAGTCGTCCTCGTGGCTAACCCACAGTCATCCTCGTAACTTTACATCCGGAGTTAACCCCAAGTCCTCGAAATGTCATTCACTTGGCCCACACACCTCTTCCACTGCCCATCTCTCTCCCTCTACCTTCAACTTAACGTTCTTCAGTAACCTTCCTTCTGCCACAATCTACACAAGACGGTAGTCCATATGAGTTTCTGGAAACTCTCTCATCCCCGCCTACCTTTCTCACATCTCATTCCTCATTTCTGCTTATTTCGTCAATACGTATCTTACTACATGGATTGCTGTTTTGCAAATCTGAGCACATTTTGTGACCTGTCACAACCCAGAATGGCTAAATCTTTTTATGCATAATGGCAGCAACAATAAACACTTGCTATACAGATTTCTTCATGGCATATTTACCTGCGATTTACTACATTTTTAAGAATACCTTCAGCTCTTCTGTTCATGAACATACTCCCAAGATCTGTTACCTTATGCCATGTCAAACGAGCAGCGTCTTCAAGAAAAAAAAAAAATTAAAATCATCACGAATTTCAGGTCTTGCTCATTCACAAGGAGAGCTTGGAAGACCTGTCCGTCTTCTTCATATACTAGAAACTAATCCTTGACTCTTAACATCCTCCTCCAACATACATGATCAGAGCGAACGTCCACACTGCCCAATTCTCCTCCAACACAGTTTCCAGGAACATCCACAGCTGTAGCTGTGGTGGCTTCCAGTGTACCTCACCACCGTAGCCACTCTCTCCGTTACAGCAACAATCCCTGATGAACACAGTTAAACCCTCGAAACATATCCTATATTCATTTAAAGTCTCGCTTCCCTATTACTGTGTCCTCACTGGCACAACGTCCATTACAAAGAACTGAGAGCATTCAGATGGTGTTCAGCCTCACCACTGAGCATCAAGCGTGCCCCTAAATTCCATTTCTGTTCTCTATCAACACCACTTTTCCATCCAGAAGTGATGTGAGGAAGATTCTGTTCCCTTTGTCACCTGGAATCAAGGTGAGGATACGAGTAAATGACCCGAGAGGCTGCACTACCCACTTATTCCGCTCATGGCAGTGGGAATGGAATTAGACGTAATTGACAGCGAGCCTTCACAACAGTTAAAGTGTCATGATGTATAATTCAGGCACTCGGCTCACTTTCTCAATCATCAAAAAAAAAAAAAACCGCTTTCTCTCTAACCTGGAAATCAACAAGTTCAATTCCATAGACATGGTTGCCGCTAACAGACAATTTCATATCAATACACGAAGCAGAATCACTCCTAGATCATTTCCAGTCTCTTTTACACCTTCAGATCCTCAAGCGGTGAAACAGTGACCCATCTGTTGATCCCATTCCCTCTACCCTTCACCCCCATCATCATGAACATACCAGTTCTTCAGTAGGCTTCTTGTTCTAATACATGGGATGGCAATAATGAGGAACACCATCAGCCAGCGGTGGTAGTAGTCAGGGAGCGTGTGCTGTATGGTCGTCCCAACACTAAAGGGGGGTGTCTTGTATGGAGGTTCGGTCTTGTGCTCTACAGTGTTGTTGAATATAAAAGGAGATCAAGTACAGTGTTTCTATGGAGATGGTAAGGCTTACTTGTGTAATGTGTCCCTTATGGAGGTCTTGCGGTGCACCTGGTGTGTACTGAGTGGGGAGGGAGGGCTATGGTATATGCGTGTGTTCCTGGTGTGTAGGTGGGAAGGGAGGGCGATGGTGTTGCGGTGTGTGTTTGTACCTTGTGAGTAATGGGTGGGACAGGAAACTGATGGTGTAGGCGTGTGTACCTGGTGTACAGTGAGTAGGGAGGGAAGTAGATTGTCTGGATGCGTGTATCTGATGCGCAGTGGTAGACGGGATTGAGAGGCTGATGGTGTAAGTGTGTATACCTGGTGTGTAGTCCTTAAAGAAGGAGGCTAATGGTGTAGACTTGTGTACACGGTGTGCAGCAAGCGTTAAAGGTGTAGTGTCCTCCACTGTAAAGACACCCTCATATATATCATGCAGTTCTACGAATAATTTTGCAGCATTCTAATTAATTTTTCTCTCCGACTCCATTAGCCTGATGGCCTGCTTCGTCACTGACAATTACATTTTGTCTCTTCCCTTGTTCATTATTCTTCTCAAGGCTTTTCTGTTCCTCCCGCCACATCGTGGAAGATTTATTTCTTGCCTTCTTAGGTCTTTCATAATCTGGATGGTTACCGTGACGCCTGTATCCTATTCATGGCACATCTCTCAACTCTCCTGCTGTGACACTGTTCGTTGACATCCTATCTCTTTCTTCGTAGTCGTCATTTTTTTCCTCATCAGCTGCGAGTGGTAACAGTGCTCTGGACTCTGCTTCGTAGACTTCACAGGACCTTCTGGTCTACGTTCATGCAGTAGAACTCCAGTCCCATTGTTACCAATATTATATAATATATATCTTTCCCGTGAACTACGTTTCTTTTCTTATCCCCATTTTTGTGTCTTATTTCACGGCATATATTCGAAAAACCAGCACTGTATCACCAATCTTACCAACTGGCATATCATATTCCATGTTTTCCACTTCCATGTTAGAATGTGTGAGGATAAAGTCTCGTACGGAGAGTTACCAAGTCCTCTGACTCTTGCATGCTCAGTGATGTGCCGATACACAAGAAATTCTCTCGTATGCACTACAGAGACTAAACTCCCCATCTTCATGCGAATCTTATTACTCCCAGTCTGTTTTCTTGTGGTTAAAGTCGCCCCAACATCAGGGCCTTTGCCACCCTTGATGAGTGAGTGTCTTACTTCTTCCTACATCGTGTCTTGCTACTTCCTTCACCTTCCTGAATGCTCCTTCGTCGTTTTAATCTTAGAGATGATGGAATCCTTGAAATCACCTGGAAGACTTTAAATTATACGTACCGCCACGTTAGTCTTTGTTGCAGTAATCCTCACACAATGTACTGCTAGAGTATGATGTTGTACAAAGCCTTCTCTTTTTTACACTGGTTTTAGGACGGTGGCAGTTCTAATCTCTCGGCGGCAGAGTCCTGAATCCAGTGAGTGGCAGAAAGGATCGTTCCAGCTAGAGACGTCCTTGGGTTTCAAGGATGTTTATGACATCTCTGGTGCCTTCCCATGCTCCGCACACTCCACTGGGCGTTGCTGAACGCCTCATTGGCCACTGATTCAACTCCGTCGCCACAGCCCTGGAGACAGACAAATACCTAACTCATAGAGTGCAAGAAACCCATCTCCCAGTGGTTCATTCCGCTAGTCGAAGCGGGTTACTTGGGTGTGTCGGTTCGTGTATACAGGCCATTACTTGGAGCCATAGGTGAGAGTTGGGCACAGGTGGGACCAAAGCTGATGGGGGTTCAGAATACTCTCGACCACAGTAGTGAAACAAGGAGTCCCAAATCCTAGTACTTCATCGAAGGAGTAACCTTACTTGTGTACGCTAATGTTGCCACCACCATAATTTATCACCGATTGTCCTGGAACTGCTACTCATCAAACATGAACGTTGAACATACCTTAAAACACACCTTACGTACGGAAAGCCTCCAGCTTAGCAATTGGGTTCGGTGGTAGTGGATATTGTAATATTTTACAAGAATAAGAATTCACACAGGTTTTAGCCTACATTCTTATCATCCGTTAGCAATACCGGGGCGTTCTTCACCCAACACAAACACCATTTCTCAACTGGACTCCCGTGGTGTAGCAGTTAGCCCGGAGTCGGGCGCATGAATTCGAATCCAATTTACAGCAGTTGACCCACAGTCAACACAGCTGTTCATCATCCCCTATGGGATGGATGATAAACTGGGAACCTGGCTGAGACTAGTATATATATATATATATATATATATATATATATATATATATATATATATATGTGTGTGTGTGTGTCGGAGGTGGAGGGAACGAGGAGAAGAGGGAGACCAAATTGGAGGTGGAAAGATGGAGTGAAAAAGATTTTGTGTGATCGGGGCCTGAACATGCAGGAGGGTGAAAGGAGGGCAAAGAATAGAGTGAATTGGATCGATGTGGTATACCGGGGTTGACGTGCTGTCAGTGGATTGAATCAAGGCATGTGTATGGGGGTGGGTTGGGCCATTTCTTTCGTCTGTTTCCTTGCGCTACCTCGCAAACGCGGGAGACAGCGACAAAAAAAAAAAAAATATATATATATATATATATGTATATATATATATATATATATATATATATATATATATATATATATATATATATATATATATAAGGGGATAAGAGTGAGTGCTCAAATTACAGAGGTATAAGTTTGTTGAGTATTCCTGGCAAATTATATGGGAGGGTATTGATTGAGAGGGTGAAGGCATGTACAGAGCGTCAGATTGGGGAAGAGCAGTGTGGTTTCAGAAGTGGTAGAGGATGTGTGGATCAGGTGTTTGCTTTGAAGAATGTATGTGAGAAATACTTAGAAAAGCAAATGGATTTGTATGTAGCATTTATGGATCTGGAGAAGGCATATGATAGAGTTGATAGAGATGCTCTGTGAAGGTATTAAGAATATATGGTGTGGGAGGCAAGTTGTTAGAAGCAGTGAAAAGTTTTTATCGAGGATGTAAGGCATGTGTACGTGTAGGAAGAGAGGAAAGTGATTGGTTCTCAGTGAATGTAGGTTTGCGGCAGGGGTGTGTGATGTCTCCATGGTTGTTTAATTTGTTTATGGATGGGGTTGTTAGGGAGGTGAATGCAAGAGTCTTGGAAAGAGGGGCAAGTATGAAGTCTGTTGGGGATGAGAGAGCTTGGGAAGTGAGTCAGTTGTTGTTCGCTGATGATACAGCGCTGGTGGCTGATTCATGTGAGAAACTACAGAAGCTGGTGACTGAGATTGATAAAGTGTGTGAAAGAAGAAAGTTAAGAGTAAATGTGAATAAGAGCAAGGTTATTAGGTACAGTAGGGTTGAGGGTCAAGTCAATTGGGAGGTGAGTTTGAATGGAGAAAAACTGGAGGAAGTGAAGTGTTTTAGATATCTGGGAGTGGATCTGGCAGCGGATGGAACCATGGAAGCGGAAGTGGATCATAGGGTGGGGGAGGGGGCGAAAATTCTGGGAGCCTTGAAGAATGTGTGAAAGTCGAGAACATTATCTCGGAAAGCAAAAATGGGTATGTTTGAAGGAATAGTGGTTCCAACAATGTTGTATGGTTGCGAGGCGTGGACTATGGATAGAGTTGTGCGCAGGAGGATGGATGTGCTGGAAATGAGATGTTTGAGGACAATGTGTGGTGTGAGGTGGTTTGATCGAGTAAGTAACGTAAGGGTAAGAGAGATGTGTGGAAATAAAAAGAGCGTGGTTGAGAGAGCAGAAGAGGGTGTTTTGAAATGGTTTGGTCACATGGAGAGAATGAGTGAGGAAAGATTGACCAAGAGGATATATGTGTCGGAGGTGGAGGGAACGAGGAGAAGAGGGAGACCAAATTGGAGGTGGAAGGATGGAGTGAAAAAGATTTTGTGTGATCGGGGCCCGAACATGCAGGAGGGTGAAAGGAGGGCGGGAAATGGAGTGAATTGGAGCGATGTGGTATACGGGGGTTGACGTGCTGTCGGTGGATTGAATCAGGGCGTGTGAAGCGTCTGGGGTAAACCATGGAAAGCTGTGTAGGTATGTATATTTGCGTGTGTGGACGTGTGTATGTACATGTGTATGGGGGGGGGTTGGGCCATTTCTTTCGTCTGTTTCCTTGCGCTACCTCGCAAACGCGGGAGACAGCGACAAAGTATAAAAAAAAAAAAAAAAAAAAAAAAAAAAAAAAAATATATATATTTTATATATATACATATATATATATATATATATATATATATATATATATATATATATATATATATATATATATATATTTATTTATTTATTTATCTATCATATATTTTGCTTTGTCGCTGTCTCCCGCGTTAGCGAGGTAGCGCAAGGAAACAGACGAAAGAATGGCCCAACCCACCCACATACACATGTATATCCATATACGTCCACACACGCAAATATACATACCTATACATCTCAACGTATACATATATATACACACACAGACATATACATATATACACATGTACATAATTCATACTGTCTGCCTTTATTCATTCCCATCGCCACCTCGCCACACATGGAATAACAATCCCCTCCCTCCTCATGTGTGCGAGGTAGCGCTAGGAAAGACAACAAAGGCCCCATTCGTTCACACTCAGTCTCTAGCTGTCATGTAATAATGCACCGAAACCACAGCTCCCTTTCCACATCCAGGCCCCACACAACTTTCCATGGTTTACCCCAGACGCTTCACATGCCCTGGTTCAATCAATTGACAGCACGTCGACCCCGGTATAACACATCGATCCAATTCACTCTATTCCTTGCATGCCTTTCACCCTCCTGCATGTTCAGGCCCCGATCACTCAAAATCTTTTTCACTCCATCTTTTCACCTCCAATTTGGTCTCCCACTTCTCCTCGTTTCCTCCACCTCTGACACATATATCCTCTTGGTCAATCTTTCCTCACTCATTCTCTCCATGTGACCAAGCCATTTCAAAACACCCTCCACTGGCGTGTGGTCGAGTTTACACCACGCCTCTATTAAGGACTGTGTGTCTATCATAGATGTCATCTATCGTCAGGTGAATTCCTGCGAGACAGAGAGTATTATATTTTGTATTTTGATGTATACTAATGATCATAAGAAACATCTAAGGGTAGGGTAGGGTAATTCAGTCGATCACCACAAATACAGACATACACAGCCTAGCGGTAGCGCTCCCGCCTGTTGCACATGGGTCCCGGGTTCGATCCTGGCAGTTGGAGGTTTGTATGTTCTATGAAGGTGCGCGTCCCTATGCACTTTGTTCGTATATATACTATATATATATATATATATATATATATATATATATATATATATATATATATATATATATATATATTTTTTTTTTTCTTTCTTTCATACTATTCGCCATTTCCCGCGATAGCGAGGTAGCGTTAAGAACAGAGGACTGGGCCTTTGAGGGAATATCCTCACCTGGCCCCCTTCACTGTTCCTTCTTTTGGAAAAAAAAAAAAAGAAAAACGAGAGGGGAGGATTTCCAGCCCCCCGCTCCCTTCGCTTTTAGTCGCCTTCTACGACACGCAGGGAATACGTGGGAAGTATTCTTTCCCCCCTATCCCCAGGGATAATATATATTATATATATATATATATATATATATATATATATATATATATATATATATATATATATATGGGGATAGGGGAGAAAGAATACTTCCCACGTATTCCCTGCGTGTCGTAGAAGGCGACTAAAAGGGGAGGGAGCGGGGGGCTGGAAATCCTCCCCTCTCATTATTTTTTTTTTTTCCAAAAGAAGGAACAGAGAAGGGGGCCAGGTGAGGATATTCCCTCAAAGGCCCAGTTCTCTGTTCTTAACGCTACCTCGCTAACGCGGGAAATGGCGAATAGTTTGAAAGAAAAGAAATATATATATATATATATATATATATATATATATATATATATATATATATATATATATATATATACACCAAAATGTAAATGTATATAGTATACCACTTGCACGTAAATGGACTATATACATGCGTTTTGCCTAGTCTTTAATAACGACGGAAGCACGTTGAAATTACACGTAACGTATTGTCCCACGTCACGAACAAACTTAACGTTATCTGGGAAAAAAAAATCCTCAAAAAACACGTTTAGAAGATGCCATTCCGGTAAAACTAGGTCAGCGCTGTTCAATAACTGAAGTTAAAGAGATACGTCGCGTGTTTCCTGCGGTGTAAGAGGAACTTCTTGTGGCCGAAAAAGGGGAGTTTGGGGAGGTAATATCCGGCTTCAAACCAGGTGCGACTCAGGACTGTTCCAACTACATAACTGACAAGAGACGTCAGAATACTAAACTACATTTATCATGCTAACAAGATCATTCTAAAAGACCAATTCAGTCCGATCGCTCGACATGAATTACAAAACATTGATTCGATTTTTTTTTTTGGAGGGTGTGGCCATGAACACCCTGCGTGAGGAAGCTTGACTAATGCTACATACGAATGATAGGATCATGTTGCCCAGTCATGCTACCGTCTCGGTGAATGTGAGAGCAAAGCGGGAATATGTGTGTGTGAGCATCCTGGCTGACAGTACACGGGTCAATGGCTTCCCCCCAGCTGCCTCCAGTGTGTGTGTGTGTGTGTGTGTGTGTGTGTGTGTGTGTGTGTGTGATCATCATCTTCACGAATGATGACACACCCGCCTCTCATCATCACCTTCGTCTGATACAATGGCTTGTGATCCACAAATGAGAAAGCCAAGAATCCTCAAGTTCTTGTGATATTCCAAAGGAAGCTCGATGCCTTACAGCCTCTCAACGTACGAGGTGATGCACCAGTCACCAAAGACCACCTCAAAGACACAGGACTTGTCATCTGCAGCAGGAGAAGCCGGTGAGGACCTCGCAGGAGTGTGACCCGCCACACAGACGAGTGCCGTCGTACCCTGTACCTCACAACACCGCCTCCTCACTGCGTCTCATCCTTGTCGTGTCTCAAATAGATAGCCATACGTCTCCCTCCTCAACCTCACTCGCCACTACACCTCACTTTCAGGATAGCTACGATATTCCAAATGAGCTTCATCTGAAAGAAGGGGAGATTCTGATTCATTTCAGCGATGTACTGAAAGATGAACTGGGCTGCTCGATAGGACACATGAGTGACGCGAGAACAAGCCGCTACGATTTCAAGTTAGATTACACGAATTCCTACGTCGCACACCAAACAAAACTGAGTTATGATACCAAGAGGATTCAGACAACAGGTACATGTATTAAACTGTATCCTGATGGAAAAGATTCCCAGTTCTCTTTTTCTATTCGTGATTCACTAGTGCCAGAGACCCTGGTGGGGTGAAGTCTTCCTCTACCAGTACCAATTTCCATTTCCAGTTACTTCGCAAACAATAATACTACTATTTACTTATGTAGTATAAATACCATAGTATACTGTAAATCCCCCAGTCCTTTTTTTACACTTAATTCTAATATTTCTAACCTTTCTAAACTCGTCTGACAGTAACGTAAATACAAAAAAGTGAAATACTGCTTCACTATGAGAGAGAAATGCGAGTTGGGCAAGATTGGGATGTCTTTAAGACAGAACACTATCAGAGTAGCATAGGTAGTGAAAATATCGGTTGGCCTGTATGAACAAAAGTGATTTATAATTTTCTGTCTTCACTACCCTTTGCCTCTCGTACCTGAGAGGAGGTGAGACATGTTAAGTTAAAAAATTCACCTTCACGTAACATGAACCACAAATTCAACTATCCTCGTTTGTCACTCACCTTCCCTCAAGTCCGTACTTAACATCTTCACATCAATATCCCAGTCACTTTCACCATCGTTCTGTTTATCATCTTCTGAATATTCCAGTTCCTGAGTTTTCCTTAACTCTGTTTCTCACATCTAAAAACTTGCCTACCATAGAAAAGCTTCCTTAGTGTGACGCCTTATATACATCCCCTGTACTGCCTGTACTGGCAGGCTGGCTATTTGGGCTTAGGCCTACCCATGGGTAGGAGGTCATTAAATGTATGTCTGTCTGTCGTCATAAGGATCCTAGAAAAGACCCACATCAGAATGGCAACCCAGGTTTGCGTCTGCAGGTAACCCTTTTAGAGACGACTCGATCCATTCATCAGAAAATAACAGAATTTTCGATTGTAAGCTGAATTTATATTTTTGTCATCTTTTTTTTTTTTTTTACCAGTACAGGGTACAATGTTATCGATAACGAGAAATTGCAAAATGTTAAGGGGAGAAAAATACCGGAATTAATACCAATATCTAAACAAAAAATCTGAGTTCAATTGTATCTTTTATGAACAAGGCAATCATCGCAAACAGAATTTCCAGATGAGGAGGAAAAAATAGACCTTCAACCCTGATTAATAGTCCAGCGCCTCTCTTTGTGGTAGAGGATCAGAATATCTACTTCACTGTAAATGATCGTCTCTAATATAATTTTTCAACCTTCAAAAATAAAGTCTCTATCAATCAAAAGTGCGGGGAGTATTAAAGGCTTCAGGAAAAAATTCTAATTTTGAGCCTCCTGTTGCGTAACTAGGTTACATATCTACCCAAGAATCAAATAGCTTCGGGATCGACACCTATATAGTGCAGCCGACTCACAGTCAACTCATTTATTGTTTCCTTTGGGGTACTGCACCACACTAGTCTCCCCTAAAGGTGTGATGCACGAAAGAGCACTTGGGACTTATCGTGTTTCAATTTTTCCTCGTGGTCATCAGCAAAAATACTATATGATGCCCACCACTGTAATACATATATATATATATATATATATATATATATATATATATATATATATATATATATGGTGTGAGGTGGTTTGATCGAGTAAGTAACGTAAGGGTAAGAGAGATGTGTGGAAATAAAAAGAGCGTGGTTGAGAGAGCAGAAGAGGGTGTTTTGAAATGGTTTGGGCACATGGAGAGAATGAGTGAGGAAAGATTGACCAAGAGGATATATGTGTCGGAGGTGGGAGGAACGAAGAGAAGAGGAGACCAAATTGGAGGTGGAAGATGGAGTGAAAAAGATTTCGTGTGATCGGGGCCTGAACATCAGGAGGGTGAAAGGAGGGCAAGGATAGAGAATGGAGCGATGTGGTATACCCTCCCAATTAATTTGCCAGGAATACTCAACAAACTTATACCTCTGTAATTTGAGCACTCACTCTTATCCCCTTTGAATTTGTACAATGGCACTATGCACGCATTCCGCCAATCCTCAGGCACCTCACCATGATCATACATACATTAAATAACCTTACCAACCAGTCAACAAACAGCACCCCCCTTACCAAACTTATACCTCTGTAATTTGAGCACTCACTCTTATCCCCTTATAATATATATATATATATATATAATAATATATATATATATATATATATAATATATATATAGTTTGAGTAGTATGTTTTGACGAAAAGGAACCTGGATGATTTGCTCTGAGTGAAACGAAGCTCAAGGGTAAAGGGGAAGAGTGGTTTGGGAATGTCCTTGGGAGTAAAGTCAGGGGTTATGAGACAAGACAAGAGCAAGGAAGGAGTAGCAGTACGCCTGAAACAAGAGTTGTGGGAGTATAGTGATAGAATGTAAGAAAGTAAATTCTCCATTAATATATATATTATAATATAATATATATTAATATATATATATCATATATATAATAAATATAATATTATATATAAATATAATATATATATATTTTATTTTTTTTTTTTTTTTATACTATTCGCCATTTCCCGCCTCAGCGAGGTAGCGTAAGAACAGAGGACTGGGCCCCCGAGGAAACATCCCCACCCGGCCCCCGGCACTTTCCTTTTTTTGGGAAAAAAAAAAAAAAAGAAAAACGAGAGGGGAGGATTTCCCTGCCCCCCGCTCCTCGCTTGTAGTCGCCTACTACGACACGCAGGGAATACGTGTGTATGTATCGTTCCCCCTATCCCCAGGATAATTTATATTATTTATATAATATATATATATATATATATATATATAATATATATATATATATATATATGGGGAAGGGAGAAAGAATTACTTCCCACGTATTCCCGCGTGTCGTAGAAGGCGACGAAAGGGGAGGGATCGGGCTGAAATCCTCCCCTTCTCATTATTTTTTTTTTTTCCAAGAAGGAACAGAGAAGGTGTCCAGGGAGATATTTCCCTCAAAGGCCCTGTTCTCTTTTTCTTAACGCTACCTCGCAAACGCGGGAAATGGCGAATAGTTTGAAAGAAACTCAATATATATAAATATATAAATATATATATATATATATATAAATATATATATATTATAGTTTATAAAAATACAACCAAAATGAATATGTATATAGTTATACCACTTGCCGGAAATTGGACTATATACAATGCGTTTTGCCTAGTTCTTTCATATACGACCTGAAGCACGTTAAAAATTACACTAACGATTGTCCCGCACGAACAAACTTACGTTATCTGGAATAAAACTCCTCAAAAAACACGTTTAGAAGATGCCATTCCGTAAAGACTTGTCAGCGCTGTTCAAGAACTTGAAGTTTAAAAGAATACTCGCGTGTTTCCTGCGTGTAAAGAGAACTTCTTGTGGCCAAAAAGGGGAGTTTGGGGAGGAATATCCGGCCTTCAATACAAACCATATGGCGACTCAGGAACTGTTTTCAAATACATAACTGACAAGAGATACGTCAGAATACTTAACTACATTTATCATCTTAACAAGTTCATTCTAAAAGACCAATTCATCCGATCGCTCGACATGAATTAACAAAACATTGATCGATTTTTTTTTTTTGGAGGGTGTGGCCATGAACACCCTGTGTGAGGGAAGCTTGACTAATGCTACATACGAAATATAGGACATGTTGCCCATCATCTACGTCCTCGGTGAATGTGAGAGCCAAAGCGGGAATAATTGTTGTGAGGCATCCTGCTACAGTACACGGTCCAAATGGCTTCCCCCCAGCTGCCTCCAGTGTGTGTTGTGGGTGTGTGTTGTGGTGTGTTGTGTGTGTGTGGGTGTTTTGTGGGACTTCACGTCACGTATTGAGACATCACCCATCCTCTCATCATCACTCGTCTGATACAATGCTAGTGATCCACAAATGAGAAACCAAGAACCTTCAATTCTTGTGAAATCCAAAGAAGCTCGTTGCCTACAGCCTCTCAACGTACGAGGTGAAGGCACCATCACCAAAGAACCACCTCTAAGACAACAGAACTTGTCATCTGCAGCAGAGAAGCCGGTGAGGACCCCGCAGAGTGTGAACCCGCCACACAGACGAGTGCCGACGTACCCTGTAACCCTCACACACACCGCGCCTCCTCACTGCGTCTCATCCTTGTCGTTCCCAAATAGATAGCCATACGTCTCCCTCCTCTAAAAACCAAACCTCACTCCCACTACACTCACTTCAGGATAGCTACGATAAATTACAAAGAGCTTCATCTGAACGAAGGGGAATTCGATTCATTCAGCGATGTACTGAAGGATGAACTGGGCTGCTCGATCGAGGCCGAGGGGGGGGAGGGTTGGGGGTGTGGGGTGGGGGGGGGGGAGGCGATGAGTATTGTGGACCGGCGAGAAGACAAGCGCTGAGGTGGACGGTGGAGGGTGTTTCAGAGTGTTTATGAAGATACAGGTATCTGGGTGGGCGCAAGTGGGGTCGGCTAAAATCGGCACGGACCAAACGAAGAAGCTGAGTTATGATACAAAGAGGATTCATACTAAATGTTCATTATAAAAACTGTTGCCTGATTAAAACTGGCACAGTGATGCTTTTTTAAGTTCGGATCAAGATTTACCGTGAGGAAAAGGGGGTAAAGTCGCTTAAGTATTAAAATTAAAAATTTAATTTGACAGAGTTAATTCAAAGAAAATGATAAATATTATTTGTGTATTTGGTTTTAGTTTTTTAATTAGTTGTTAGTATTGAAAAATGAAAGGGGGGTTATAGTTTGAGTTTTGGTGATTTAAGGGATTTAGAGGAGTATGTTAGGTTTTATTTTTGGGTTTGTAGAGATAGTGGTTTGGGTTTGTGGAGTTGGTGGGGAGGGTTTTTGTATTAGGTTTTGTTTGTTGTGTTTGAGGGTTGGGTGTGATTGTGGTGGTGTGGGAGGAGTGTTTTTTGAGGTGGTGAAAGTTTGGTGTGGTTGGTTTTGTTGTTTTTGGTTTGTGATTTGGGGGGGATTGTTAAGGGGGATGTTAAGTAAGATTGATTAGGAGGTGTGTGATTGTTAATGGTTAGTGATGTGGTGGAGGTGAAGGGATGGGATGGGGTATGAGAGTTTAAAAAATGTGGGAATGGTTTAAGGGGAGAATATGATTTTTAGAAGTAATTGTTTTAGGAGTGGAAAATTTATAAAAGGTAAAGGTAAGAGAGTGAGAAAGTAAATTGTTTTAAGTTATGGTGGAGATATGTTTTATTTTTTTAGCTAAGATATAGAAAAAGGAAATTTACAGGGGTATAGAAACCGCTTGCCAATGCAGCTTTGTCAAGAAGGTTTCGTTGGTAAGCGATTTATAGTGTTGGTCAACTTTTTGTTTTGTTTTTATAAACCTTTCAGTACAATTTAAATCATAACGAAAATTGCAAAAAGTTAAAGGGAGAAAAAAATACCGGAATTAATCCCAATATCTAAAAAAAAAAAATCTGAGGTTCAATTGTAATCTTTATATCTTGCAATCATCGCAAAACAGTATTTCAAGATGAGGAGGAAAAACTAGACCGTCAAAACCCTATTAATATCCCAGCGCCTCCCTTGTGGTTTAAAGAGGATCAAATATCTACGTCACTGTATTGACGTCTCTAATATAATTTTTCAACCTCAAAAAAAAGTCTCTATCCCGATCCATAAAAGGTGCACGGGGACATCTATATACATCTAGCAGAAAAAAAGAAACTATCCAGAGAAAAAGACGTTTCGTAGAGGGATTTGCAGTGGCGGGCAGTCGCGATGAGCCGAGGCAGTGGGCAGTATATTTGTGCGTAGTTGTCACTCTTAGTCGATTAGCCTAATCTCACTCGAGATTTCAAAAGGAGCTTTCTCTGCCAATGCTGCGCAGACGACCAAGTATACACATGATGTGCCAGGGGGATTAGTTGTTCGGCACTGAGAACTTCGACAGGACGGGGGTCCACGTCATTTATTGTTTGTCCTGGGTATGATGGGAGGTGACTGGCAGCCACACGAATCACCCGAAAGTGGTTGGCATTGTACGACACAGAGGCACTTGGGACTTATCGTGTTTCAATTTTTCCTCGTGGTTATCAGCAAAAATACTATATGATGCCCACCACTGCAATACATACATATATATATATATATATAATATATTATATATATATATATATATATATGGTGTGAGGTGGTTTGATCGAGTAAGTAACGTAAGGGTAAGAGAGATGTGTGGAAATAAAAAGAGCGTGGTTGAGAGAGCAGAAGAGGGTGTTTTGAAATGGTTTGGGCACATGGAGAGAATGAGTGAGGAAAGATTGACCAAGAGGATATATGTGTCGGAGGTGGAGGGAACGAGGAGAAGAGGGAGACCAAATTGGAGGTGGAAAGATGGAGTGAAAAAGATTTCGTGTGATCGGGGCCTGAACATGCAGGAGGGTGAAAGGAGGGCAAGGAATAGAGTGAATTGGAGCGATGTGGTATACCCTCCCATATAATTTGCCAGGAATACTCAACAAACTTATACCTCTGTAATTTGAGCACTCACTCTTATCCCCTTTGAATTTGTACAATGGCACTATGCACGCATTCCGCCAATCCTCAGGCACCTCACCATGAGTCATACATACATTAAATAACCTTACCAACCAGTCAACAATACAGTCACCCCCTTTACCAAACTTATACCTCTGTAATTTGAGCACTCACTCTTATCCCCTTATATATATATATATATATATATATATATATATATATATATATATATATATATATATATATATATGTTTGAGGTAGTATGTTTGACGAAAGGAACCTGGATGATTTGGCTCTGAGTGAAACGAAGCTCAAGGGTAAAGGGGAAGAGTGGTTTGGGAATGTCTTGGGAGTAAAGTCAGGGGTTAGAGACAAGACAAGAGCAAGGGAAGGAGTAGCAGTACGCCTGAAACAAGAGTTGTGGGAGTATGTGATAGAATGTAAGAAAGTAAATTCTCCATTAATATATATATTAATATATATATATATATTAATATATATATATCAATATATATATATATATATATATATATATATATATATATATATATATATTTTTTTTTTTTTTTTTTTTTCATACTATTCGCCATTTCCCGCCTCAGCGAGGTAGCGTTAAGAACAGAGGACTGGGCCCCCGAGGAAACATCCCCACCCGGCCCCCCCCTCTGCTCCCTCCTTTGGAAAACTGAAAAAAAAAAATGAGAGGGGAAGATTTCCAGCCCCCCGCTCCCCTCCCTTTCAGTCGCCCTCCACGACACGCAGGGAACATGTGGGAAGCATTCTTTCTCCCCTATTATATATATATAAATATATTTTTTTTTGCTTTGTTGCTGTCTCCCGCGTTTGCGAGGTAGCACAAGGAAACAGACGAAAGAAATGGCCCAACCCACCCCCATACACATGTTTATACATACGTCCACACACGCAAATATACATACCTACACAGCTTTCCATGGTTTACCCCAGACGCTTCACATGCCCTGATTCAATCCACTGACAGCACGTCAACCCCGGTATACCACATCGATCCAATTCACTCTATTCCTTGCCCTCCTTTCACCCTCCTGCATGTTCAGGTCCCAATCACACAAAATCTTTTTCACTCCATCTTTCCACCTCCAATATGGTCTCCCACTTCTCCTTGTTCCCTCCACCTCCGACACATATATCCTCTTGGTCAATCTTTCCTCACTCATTCTCTCCATGTGCCCAAACCATTTCAAAACACCCTCTTCTGCTCTCTCAACCACGCTCTTTTTATTTCCACACATCTCTCTTACCCTTACGTTACTTACTCGATCAAACCACCTCACACCACACATTGTCCTCAAACATCTCATTTCCAGCACATCCATCCTCCTGCGCACAACTCTATCCATAGCCCACGCCTCGCAACCATACAACATTGTTGGAACCACTATTCCTTCAAACATACCCATTTTTGCTTTCCGAGATAATGTTCTCGACTTCCACACATTCTTCAAGGCTCCCAGAATTTTCACCCCCTCCCCCACCCTATGATCCACTTCCGCTTCCATGGTTCCATCCGCTGCCAGATCCACTCCCAGATATCTAAAACACTTTACTTCCTCCAGTTTTTCTCCATTCAAACTTACTTCCCAATTGACTTGACCCTCAACCCTACTGTACCTAATAACCTTGCTCTTATTCACATTTATATATATATATATATATATATATATATATATATATATATATATATATATATATATATATATATATATATTGTTACGAACACGTGTGTGTGTCCACATGTTCGTATATTTGAGTATGGTGTATCTCTGTGTATGGTGTGCCTTGGTGTAGGGTGTGGTTGCTATCGGCTCGGATCTCACTTCCCTGACCGTGTTAATTGTCCTAGCAATTATGTTTTGAAGCAGATGTTGACCAGTCATCTTGCATCCACACCCTTGTCAACGGCGTCAGGTCAAGGCGTGGGGCCAGCTGCGGGGTATGTCATCCCGTACGCTTGCTGCTGTCATGGACAAGGGAGCACAGAAGTTTGAATATGTAGGCCGGACCTTAGGCCTCCTTCAGCCAATCACGTCAAGATGAGGGCGTGACAATAAGTCTTTTGACCTATAAAGGGCAACTGTGTCATTCTGATCTGTCGTAGCCATAGGTGGCGGGTGGAGGAGTGGCTAGCTGTTCTTGCCTTGCTGGTCCTTCAGATAAAAGGCCTCAGACGATCGTCTGGGAGTCGATTCCTTCAGCAGTCCCGAGCCCAGCAAGGTAATGTAGGCTTTCCCTGTCTCGAACCCCGTAGCCACTGCTGCCCTAGTTTGTAAGATGTTTACTGTGTTACGTCAGGTTTAGCTAAGTGTAACGATGAGGTTTACTGTGTTACATCAGGTTTAGCTAAGTGTAACGATGATGTTTACTGTGTCACGTCAGGTCTAACTGAGTGTAATGTTATTGAACAAATTGTCATAAAGGACAGAGATCTCCTGGTTTGAAATCTTATCCGGAATGTTAACTCATGTTCAATGTTAAACTCATGTCAGTGTTAACGTAAATGATTCATGCCTGATTTATGTGTTCACCTTGTATATTTGAATTCTTTCATTATAAGTAATGCTAACCCTGGTGTTTGTTTAATCCCATAACGTTAAGATAGCGTTATCCTGAGTTGTGCAATATAACAAATCTAACGTCCTTGCAAAGACAAGGATCAGTGTAGTATTTTTAACATATATATGTTACTGGCGACCTTGCTCGAATAAGCACTTGAGGTCGTAACAATATATATATATATTATATATATATATATATATATATATATATATATATATATATATATATATATATATATATATATATATATATCCCTGGGGATAGGGAAGAAAGAATACTTAAAAAGCATTCCTCACGTGTCGTAGAGGGCGACTAAAGGGGACGGAAGCGAGGGGCTGGAAACCCTTCCCTCCTTGTATTTTAACTTTCTGAAAGGGGAAACAGAAGAAGGAGTCACGCGGGGAGTGCTCATCCTCCTCGAAGGCTCAGACTGGGGTGTCTGAATGCGTGTGGATGTAACCAAGATGAGAAAAAAGGAGAGATAGGTAGTATGTTTGAGGAAAGGAACCTGGATGTTTTGGCTCTGAGTGAAACGAAGCTTAAGGGTAAAGGGAAGAGTGGTCTGGGAATGTCTTGGGAGTAAAGTCAGGGGTTAGTGAGAGGACAAGAGCGAGGGAAGGAGTAGCACTACTACTGAAACAGGAGTTATGGGAATATGTAATAGAGTGTAAGAAAGTGAGCTCTAGATTGATATGGGTAAAACTAAAAGTAGGATGAAGAGAGATGGGTGATTATTGGTGCATATGCACTTGGGCATGAGAAGAAAGATCATGAGAGGCAAGTGTTTTGGGAGCAGCTGAGTGAGTGGGTTAGGTAGTTTTGATGCACGAGAACGGGCCATAGTGATGGATGATTTGAATGCAAAGGTGAGTAATGTGGCAATTGAGGGAATAACTGGTGTACATGAGGTGTTCAGTGTTGTAAATGGAAATGGTGAAGAGCTTGTAGATTTATGTGCTGAAAAAGGACTGGTGATTGGGAATACCTGGTTTAAAAAGAGAGATATACATAAGTATACGTATGTAAGTAGGAGAGATGGCCAGAAAGCGTTATTGGATTACGTGTTAATTGATAGGCGCGCGAAAGAGAGACATTTGGATGATAATGTGCTGAGAGGTGCAACTGGAGGGATGGCTGATCATTATCTTGTGGAGGCGAAGGTGAAGATTTGTAGAGGTTTTCAGAAAAGAAGAGAGAAATATGGGGTGAAAAGAGTGGTGAGAGTAAGTGACCTTTGGAAGGAGACTTGTGTGAGGAAGACTGAGTACAGAATGGAAAAAGGTGAGAACAAAGGACGTAAGGGGAGTGGGAGAGGAATGGGATGTATTTAGGGAAGCAGCGATGGAGTGCGCAAAAGATGCTTGTGGCCTGAGAAGCGTGGGAGGTGGGTTGATTAGAAAGGGTAGTGAGTGGTGGGATGAAGAAGTAAGAGTATTAGTGAAAGAGAAGAGAGAGGCATTTGGATGACTTTTGCAGGGAAAAAATGCAAATGACTGAGAGATGTATAAAAGAAAGAGGCAGGAGGTCATGAGAAAGATGCAAGAGGTGAAAAAAAAGGGCAAATGAGAGTTGGGGTGAGAGAATATCATTAAATTTTAGGGAGAATAAAAAGATGTTTTGGAAGGAGGTAAATAAAGTGTGTAAGACAAGGGAACAAATGGGAACTTCAGTGAAGGGGACCAATGGGGAAGTGATAACAAGTAGTGGTGATGTGAGAAGGATATGGAGTGAGTATTTTGAAGGTTTGTTGAATGTGTTTGATGATAGAGTGGCAGATATATGGTGCTGGTCGAGGTGGTGTGCGAAGTGAGAGGGTTAGGGAGAATGATTTGGTAAACACAGAAGAGGTAGTAAAAGCTTTGCGGAAGATGAAAGCCGGCAAGGCAGCAGGTTTGGATGGTATTGCAGTAGAATTTATTAAAAAAAGGGGGTGACTGTATTGTTGACTGGTTGGTAAGGTTATTCAATGCATGTATGACTCATGGTGAGGTGCCTGAGGATTGAAGGAATGCTTGCATAGTGCCATTGTACAAAGGGGATAAAAGTGAGTGCTCAAATTACAGAGGCATACGTTTGTTGAGTATTCCTGGGAAATTATATGGGAGGGTATTGACTGAGAGGGTGAAGGCATGTACAGAGCATCAGCCTGGGGAAGAGCAGTGTGGTTTCAGAAGTGGCACAGGATCTGTGGATCAGGTGTTTGCTTTCAAGAATGTATGTGAGAAATACTTAGAAAAGCAAATGGATTTGTATGTAACGTTTATGGATCTGGAGAAGGCATATGATAGAGTTGATAGAGATGCTCTGTGGAAGGTATTGAGAATATATGGCGTGGGAGGCAAGTTGCTAGAAGCAGTGAAAAGATTTTATCGAGGATGTAAGGCTTGTGTACGTGAAGGAAGAGAGGAAAGTGATTGGTTCTCAGTGAATGTAGGTTTGCGGCAGGGGTGTGTGATGTCTCATGGTTGTTTAATTTGTTTATGGATGGGGCTGTTAGGGAGGTGAATGCAAGAGTTTTGGAAAGAGGGGCAAGTATGCAGTCTGTTGTGGATGAGGGAGCTTGGGAAGTGAGTCAGTTGTTGCTCTCTGATGATACAGCGCTGGTGGCTGATTCGTGTGAGAAACTGCAGAAGCTGGTGACTGAGTTTGGTAAAGTTTGTGAAAGAAGAAAGCTGAGAGTAAATGTGAATAAGAGCAAGGTTATTAGGTACAGTAGGGTTGAGGGACAAGTCAATTGGGAGGTAAGTTTGAATAGAGAAAAACTGGAGGAAGTGAAGTGTTTTAGATATCTGGGAGTGGATTTGACAGCGGATGAAAGCGGAAGTTAATCATTGGGTAGGGGAAGTCGATAACAATATCTCGGAAAACAAAAATGGGTATATTTGAAGGAATTGTGGTTCCAACAATGTTATATGGCTGCGAGGTGTGGGCTATAGATAGAGTTGTGCGGAGGAGGGTGGATGTGCTGGAAATGAGATGTTTGAGGACAATATGTGGTGTGAGGTGGTTCGATCGAGTAAGTAATAATAGGGTAAGAGGGATGTGTGGTAATAAAAAGAGTGTCGTTGAGAGAGCAGAAGAGGGTGTTTTGAAATGGTTTGGTCACATAGAGAGAATGAGTGAGGAAAGATTGACAAAGAGGATATATATGTCAGAGGTGGAGGGAACGAGGAAAAGTGGGAGACCAAATTGGAGGTGGAAAGATCGAGAGAGAAAGATTTTGAGTGATCGGGGCATGAACATGCAGGAGGGTGAAAGGCGTGCAAGGAATAGAGTGAACTGGAACGATGTGGTATACCGGGGTCGACGTGCTGTCAATGGATTGAATCAGGACATGTGAGGCGTCTGGGGTAAACCATGAAAGTTCTGTGGGGACTAGATGGGGAAAGGGAGCTGTGGTTCCGGTGCATTATTACATGACAGCTAGAGACTGAGTGTGAGCAAATGTGACCTTTGTTGTATTTTCCTAGTGCTACCTCGCGCACATGAGGGGAGAGGGGGTTGTTATTTCATGTGTGGCGGGTTAGCGATGGGAATGAATAAAGGCAGACAGTGTGAATTGTGTGAATGGGTATATATGTATGTGTCTGTGTGTGTATATATATGTGTTCATTGAGATGTATAGGTATGTATATTTGCGTGTGTGGACGTGTATGTATATACATGTGTATGGGGGTGGGTTGGGTCATTTCTTTCGTCTGTTTCCTTGCGCTACCTCGCAAACGCGGGAGACAGCGACAAAGCAAAATAAATAAACATAATATAATATATATATATATATATATATATATATATATATATATATATATATATATATTGGTTCTCAGTGAATGTAGGTTTGCGGCAGGGTGTGTGATGTCTCCATGATTGTTTAATTTGTTTATGGATGGGGTTGTTAGGGACGTGAATGCAAGAGTTTTGGAAAGAGGTGCAAGTATGAAGTCTGTTGGGGGTGAGAGAGCTTGGGAAGTGAGTCAGTTGTTGTTCGCTGATGATACAGCGCTGGTGGCTGATTCATGTGAGAAACTGCAGAAGCTGGTGACTGAGTTCGGTAAAGTGTGTGAAAGAAGAAAGTTAAGAGTAAATGTGAATAAGAGCAAGGTTATTAGGTACAGTAGGGTTGAGGGTCAAGGCAACTGGGAGGTAAGTTTGAATGGAGAAAAACTGGAGGAAGTACAGTGTTCTAGATATCTGGGAGTGGATCTGGCAGTGGATGGAACCATGGAAGCGGAAGTGAATCATACGGTGGGGGAGGGGGCGAAAATCCTAGGAGCCTTGAAGAATGTGTGGAAGTCGAGAACATTATCTCTGAAAGCAAAAATGGCTATGTTTGAAGGAATAGTGGTTCCAACAATGTTGTATGGTTGCGAGGCGTGGGCTATGGATAGAGTTGTGTGCAGGAGGGTGGATGTGCTGAAAATGAGATGTTTGAGGACAATATGTGGTGTGAGGTGGTTTGATCGAGTAAGTAATGTAAGGGTAAGAGAGATGTGTGGAAATAAAATGAGCGTGGTTGAGAGAGCAGAAGAGGGTGTTTTGAAATGGTTTGGGCACATGGAGAGAATGAGTGAGGAAAGATTGACAAAGAGGATATATGTGTCGGAGGTGGAGGGAACGAGGAGAAAAGGGAGACCAAATTGGAGGTGGAAAGATGGAGTGAAAAAGATTTTGAGTGATCGGGGCCTGAACATGCAGGAGGGTGAATGGCGGGCAAGGAATAGAGTGAATTGGATCGATGTGGTATACCGGGGTCGGCGTGCTGTCAATGGATTGAATCAGGTCATGTGAAGCGTCTGGGTTAAACCATGGAAAGTTCTGTGGGGCCTGGATGTGGAAAGGGAGCTGTGGTGTCGGTCATTACTGCATGACAGCTAGAGACTGAGTGTGAACGAATGGGGCCTTTGTTGTCTTTTCCTAGCGCTACCTCGCACACATGAGTGGGGAGGGGGATGTTATTCCATGTGTGGCGAGGTGGCGATGGGAATGAGTAAAGGCAGTGTCAAATTTGTGCATGTGTATATATGTATGTGTCTGTGTGTGTATATATAGGTGTACATTGAGATGTATGGGTATGTATATTTGCGTGTGCGGACGTGTATGTATATACATGTGTATGGGGGTGGGTTGGGCCATTTCTTTCGTCTATTTCCTTGCGCTACCTCGCAAACGCGGGAGACAGCGACAAAGCAAAATAAATAAAGAGAGATGCTCTGTGGAAGGTATTAAGAATATATGGTGTGGGAGGCAAGTTGTTAGAAGCAGTGAAAAGTTTTTATCGAGGATGTAAGGCATGTGTACGTGTAGGAAGAGAGGAAAGTGATTGGTTCTCAGTGAATGTAGGTTTGCGGCAGGGGTGTGTGATGTCTCCATGGTTGTTTAATTTGTTTATGGATGGGGTTGTTAGGGAGGTGAATGCAAGAGTTTTGGAAAGAGGGGCAAGTATGAAGTCTGTTGGGGATGAGAGAGCTTGGGAAGTGAGTCAGTTGTTGTTCGCTAATGATACAGCGCTGGTGGCTGATTCATGTGAGAAACTGCAGAAGCTGGTGACTGAGTTTGGTAAAGTATGTGAAAGAAGAAAGTTAAGAGTAAATGTGAATAAGAGTAAGGTTATTAGGTACAGTAGGGTTGAGGGTCAAGTCAATTGGGAGGTGAGTTTGAATGGAGAAAAACTGGAGGAAGTGAAGTGTTTTAGATATCTGGGAGTGGATCTGGCAGCGGATGGAACCATGGAAGAGGAAGTGGATCATAGGGTGGGGGAGGGGGCGAAAATTCTGGGAGCCTTGAAGAATGTGTGGAAGTCGAGAACATTATCTCGGAAAGCAAAAATGGGTATGTTTGAAGGAATAGTGGTTCCAACAATGTTGTATGGTTGCGAGGCGTGGGCTATGGATAGAGTTGTGCGCAGGAGGATGGATGTGCTGGAAATGAGATGTTTGAGGACAATGTGTGGTGTGAGGTGGTTTGATCGAGTAAGTAACGTAAGGGTAAGAGAGATGTGTGGAAATAAAAAGAGCGTGGTTGAGAGAGCAGAAGAGGGTGTTTTGAAATGGTTCGGGCACATGGAGAGAATGAGTGAGGAAAGATTGACCAAGAGAATATATGTGTCGGAGGTGGAGGGAACGAGGAGAAGAGGGAGACCAAATTGGAGGTGGAAAGATGAGTGAAAAAGATTTTGTGTGATCGGGGCCTGAACATGCAGGAGGGTGAAAGGAGGGCAAGGAATAGAGTGAATTGGAGCGATATGGTATACCGGGGTTGACGTGCTGTCAGTGGATTGAATCAAGGCATGTGAAGCGTCTGGGGTAAACCATGGAAAGCTGTGTAGGTATGTATATTTGCGTGTGTGGACGTATGTATATACATGTGTATGGGGGTGGGTTGGGCCATTTCTTTCGTCTGTTTCCTTGCGCTACCTCGCAAACGCAGGAGACAGCGACAAAGCAAAAAAAAAAAAAAAAAAAAAATATATATATATATATATATATATATATATATATATATATATATATATATATATATATATATATATGAGAGAGAGAGAGAGAGAGAGAGAGAGAGAGAGAGAGAGAGAGAGAGAGAGAGAGAGAGAGAGAGAGAGAGATGAATAGAAAAAAAGTTCTAAGAAGGATGGTCCTGTCGGAAATAAATTCCTGAGAACAATACGTGGTGTGAGGAAGGGAAGCTACACGAGTAAGGAGCGATAGGGGGAGACAAAGGTCTGGTAGTAACAAGAGTGTGGTTGAGAGAGATAAGTAGGGTGTGTTGAAATGTTTTGGACATATGGAGAGGATGAGTGAAGAGCGTGTACTTAGCAGGAGTGAAGGGATCAAGGGCAAACTGGACACCGAATTGACGTCGACTGTAAAACACTTTAAGTGCTCGCGGCCTAAGCATGCAAGAGGGTGCGATGCGTGCATGGGCTAGAGAGAATCATAGCGATCTTGTATGAATGGGGATAACGTTCTGTCAAGGGGTGATCCAAGACATATGAAGCGGTCAGTGGAAACCACGTAAAGGTATGCAAGGCCTGGCTGTTGATTCTTGGCTCTGGTTTCGGTGCGTTGTGAATGAAAGGTAAAGGGCGGTTGTCCATAAATGGAGCCCTCCTTCTGTTCCTAGCACTACCTTGCGAAGCGGGAAACGGCGAACAACTATTAAGGAAAAAGTGCTATAATTCTAATCACAACTATCATTATTATTATGATTATTAACTATTATTATTATTACTATCATTACTACTACTATTACATGATATCTATTGTCAATATTAAAGTTATATAACCCTGAGACCCCCATTTATGGGGCTACCACAGCTTCAAGTCTGCGCTGGACGCAGGAGCAGGCCGCTTTGGGGTGACGTGGTCCCTGATGACTCTACCCTTTTTCGTCAGATGACGATGTGTCATCGTCAAAAGTGACGTCACAAAAAGTATTCACACATGTACACATGAACACAGCCTATAAGAAACTAGAGCTTTATAGATATACACTTTAAGATACACACGTACGTGGATATATTACATCAATGCAAAAATACTGAAGACGTTCATTTTTTTTCTAGTTCTACGAACGATCGTAAATAGGATTCCACACGCTTAGCCTTCAGTCATGAAGGCGACATGACTCTTCGCTTCCCTGAGCCAGAGTTTTACATCTCTGACTTTGAGATCATGATTAATCATCTACGTATCTGAATAGCGGGGTCACGTCTCACCCCGAGTCCTGCTTGCAACATGTAACTAACCCTGTAACCTGCACGGTCTGAGATACCTGGTCGAGATACACATGAGGCACGAAAGGTTACTCGTCAGCTTAAGATGAACATCAGCTCTTAAGGAGGAAGCAGGACGGGGAGAGAGAGAGGAAAGGAAGCAAAGAACTATAAGATGTTTATATAACACACAATAACAGGATAGCACAAGGGGAAGCTTCAAGGATCGCCAGAGATTTCAAACATCTAGCCATCGCATCTAACACTCATATATTTGGGATTAAAACGGCAATTGTCTTTTTTTCTTCTGAACCTCCTGGACAGGACGGTGTCTCATACCATTCCAGCATTCGCTAGAATAGGTGTTCGCCTTAGCTTCAGACGCAGTGAACACCCGTTAGAACACAATAAGCCTGCGTCATCAGACGGCCCAACAGTACACAAACAGACTAACTTTCGCTCTCTACTGGAAAAACATACAGACGTTACTTTTCGTGGTAGACCAGAATGTATGATGGAGGACGACCCCCTGGCACAACAATACGCTGCGACCCTTGGCTTATGATGGAGGTCTGGCCTTTGAACTTACCCTTAAGGGTTGAGTCAGAGGCCAGGCCATTATACCGAAGAGTCGTACCGTCGTGTTGAGAGCCGTACCATCGAGCTGTACCGCTATGCTCGCTCAAGGGCCGTACCGTCGTGCTCAGAGGCCTTATTGTCGTGTTCAAGGAACGTACCGTCGTGTTCTCAAGAGGTTAAGAACGAGTTTACGAGACATCAAAATGACAACAAGAAGTCAAACAACAAGAGTAACCAATATCATCAAGTCTTTGCGCTTGGTGTCTAAATATGCGACTGTACAATTGAACAAAAACATTAAGCTGTAACCAATGACTTTCTATGCTCGTCCACTATCACAAACAGCCTCGTTAGAACCCACTGGTCTGCTGCTGTTTGAATTCAGCTCTATTTCCTTGTACAATAAAGAACATTATATTCCGCTCAGATAATCTCATATGATAATTCAATCACTCGTGAATAATCTTACGAGCCTTGAACAGTGTTGTGGCTTTCGCATCATTCGGATTGTCCATCAAAAACTGAGTCAGGACAACAGGGACGTTGCACGGGGTCGCTGTATTGAGTCCAAGATCTGGGGTTCCTGTACAGTGTTAAAACCCACTTGATCTACAGATTCTCCTTGATAAGGGAGCTGATCCTCACATTACCGGATGAAAGAAAGTCCACGTGATACTTCAGAGATAAACAGATGAATCTTTAAAGCATATCATACAGAGAGAATTTTAATCTTGGACCACCTTATGAATTACTTCAGGTACATGTTACATATAGTTAATTCCACACCACACACACACACACACACACACACACACACCACACCACACACAAGGCTTAGACTGGTGAGCGTGTGTATTCACACATACGAATAAAAATACGGTACACATTATATATACAAAGTTAGAGACGGGGCAACACAAGTGTACAACTCTCTCCCCGTAACACATAAACCGTAATCTCACTCAAACACACACACACACACACACACACGGCTTAGGTTGATGTGTGTGTGTGTGTGTGTGTGTGTGTGTTTGAGTATGTGTTCGTGCTTATACACATAAGAGTAAAGACGAAGTGTAGGTAAGAGGTTAAGAGATGTGGCAACACGAGTGTGAAACATTCCCCCAGTAATACAAATAGTAATCATACACACACACACACACACACACACACACACAAACATGCACACACACACACACACACACACACACACACGCACACACACAAACATGCACACACACGTACGTGTATGAGTCAACACGGGTCAGCCTGGGGTCGGAACTCCATGCGATCGAATCCTGGGTGCTGCAGTCAGCCCATACCCAACCCAGGTGTTCCTCCTCCTCCAGGGACAGGTCGATAGATGGGTACCTTGTTCAGGCTGGTGTGTGTGTGTGTGTGTGTGTGTGTGTGTGTGTGTGTGTGTGTGTGTGTGTGGTAGGGAGTTCAGAATACATAAACATCTTCTGTGTACATAATCATAAATACTGGGAATGTTTAATACGGGTGATAACAGATGGAAGCATTGTATCATTCTCTGTATGACAGTGAAATTTAGTACCAATGCCCTGTTGTTTCAAATACCCTACACATAATGGTGTCTCGTTATGGTATACATCAAGGAAGGGTTTCTAAAGTGATACAGAATCACTGGGGCGACAGTTCTCGTGGACAGTAATAAACGCTGTGATGGGAGGGAAATGTTAATGTTAACGTGAATTGTATGATTAAAAGCGTGAGAAAGGTACGTGCAGATAGCTATTATTTTTCGTAAAAAGGCTGATAATATCGAACGGTGAGAAGTATTATGGATCTGGTAAGGTCACTTGTTATCTTCATGAGAAAATATGAATAATCAATGTTCGAGCCAAGAGATAAAACTGTCGACAAAAAATAAGAGAATTAAGGAATAAATAAACAGACCAAACTGGTGGAGGAATGACT
Source organism: Panulirus ornatus (assembly GCF_036320965.1). Classification (NCBI taxonomy): domain Eukaryota; kingdom Metazoa; phylum Arthropoda; class Malacostraca; order Decapoda; family Palinuridae; genus Panulirus; species Panulirus ornatus. The sequence continues at coordinate 22,873,391 of NC_092245.1, forward strand.
TTTTTTACGCTGTTTCCTACAAGACAGCAGATTGAAAGGCGATTTTCTCAGCGAGGTGAAAATGCAAACTTCAAGATACGAGACAGCAAAGACTTTCTTAGTAGAGAGTTTGAGAAGACTAATAGCAGAGAGAGGCGCAGGTACAGCACAATATCTGAAGCACAAGCAATGGGTATGAATTATGTGATGTCGTCGGGGTGTGGGGCGTCACAAGACATTTCTCAAGTCCTGACGCCACCAGAAGTGTACAGAGGAAGGTGTTCGTTAGGGACGTAACAAACTACACTGCTCCTTTAGAATACAATGATGATTAGTCTGGCGGTAAATACACTCTTGCAATCCCACAACACACCACACCATCCACTGCTCCTAGACATACTAGTACTATCTTTGGGTGCGTGAGAAATTACACAGCACAGTTCGCGCCTCTGCAGCAGCTGATGATGATAATGATCTTGATGGTATATATAATGAAGACCTAAATAAATATCCTCTGGTTATACTGACGTGTCTGTTTATGCTTCACGTACCAACAGGCAGGTGGTGGAGAGAGCAAATCGAGAAGAAATTCGAGGAATGATGGCAAATCTCCCGATGACATCTCGATCAACCTCAGACTTTGCCTCTCGCCATGCCACTTGGTCCAAGCGAAGAACTACCAACATACTTCTTTGCACGTGACATCCTCGGAAATAACATCCACAAAAGCGCAACATATCAGAAGTAAGGATGGACCTTCCTGAAGACAAGGCCCTTACCAAACAGAAGAGACGTGGCTGAGCTAACACCACCACCACCATGATACAGCACAGATGGCAAAGGACGGGAGAAAGGCATAGTACTGTCCAAGTCTCCTGGCAACAGCCCAGGCAAAATGCAGAATACTGTCTCGTAAGCACTGCGCGAGACACCGTTTTCTTTGTCTCGGACACTAATGCATCTGGAAACGACAGCGTCGGGACATTCAACCTACCGGAACACGCATCTTAATGCAGGGAATTCTAAGTACAGCGATGACGCAAGACATACGAAAAAGGTAAGCATGTTTATTAAAGCTCCCTCGTTAACGCCTTCACCTACGACCATGTGACGCGTTTAAGAAAACCACACACACCATCATGATTCCATGTGAAACTATTAAATAACGGTGTTTATTAACGTTTAGGAATTCCAGCGATTCTAAGTTAGGTTAGATATGTTACGTTAGGTTACATTTGGTTTGATATGTTACGTAGTTACATTAGATTTGATATGTTACGTTAGGTTACATTTGGTTTGATATGTTACGTAGTTACATTAGATTTGATAGGTTACGTTAGGTTGCGTTAGGTTTGATATGTTTACGTTAGGGTACGTTGTTTGATATGGTACGTTAGGTTACGTTAGGTTTGATATGTTACGTTAGGTTACATTAGGTTTGATATGTTACGTTAGGTTACGTCAGGTTTGATATGTTACGTTAGGTTACGTTAGGTTTGATATGTTACGTTAGGTTACGTCAGGTTTGATATGGTACGTTAGGTTACGTTAGGTTTGATATGTTACGTTAGGTTACGTTAGGTTTGATATGTTACGTTAGGTTACGTCAGGTTTGATATGGTGCGTTAGGTTACGTTAGGTTTGATATGTTACGTTAGGTTACGTTAGGTTTGATATGTTACGTTAGGTTACGTTAGGTTTGATATGGTACGTTAGGTTACGTTAGGTTTGATATGTTACGTTAGGTTACGTCAGGTTTGATATGGTACGTTAGGCTACGATAAGGTTGATATGTTACTTAGGTTTCATTAGGTTTGATATGTTACGTTAGGTTTGACATGTTACGTTAGGTTACGTTAGGTTTGATATGTTACGTTAGGTTACGTTAGGTTTGACATGTACGTTAGGTTACGTTAGGTTTGATATGTTACGTTAGGTTACGTTAAGGTTGATATGTTACTTAGGTTACATTAGGTTTGATATGTTACGTTAGGTTACGTTAAGTTTGATAGGTTACGGCAGATTAAATCTCCATTGGGTGGAGTTGTTTTTGATGTCTTTTGAACGATTCTGACGTTCAATCCTATCGCAAAACACTATTTTTTGTTATTGCCCCACCCAATATATAGATTCCACGTAGATGTCCGAACCTGTAATTTTACCAAATAACGTAACTATTTTGTTCTATCTGCAATAGGACAAAATAACCGAATTTTACTTAAAAAAAAAAAAGAGGCTCCATGCCAAATGGTTGTCTAGAATCACGAAAACGTATATTAATCACGGCTGACGGAGAACATACAATAACTGAGCAGCATATTTAGCATGTAAACGACTTCGCCTCCCCAGAGGACGTCAGTCAAAACCTCACCGTCACTGACTATGTCTCTGGTAAATTAACAGGTTTCATGGGTTTGACTAGTATCATATCAAGTCGAGAGTGCCTTGTGCTGGGGTGAGTCATGAAGGCTTTTCCTAGCCTACGCAAACGAGACCCATCATCACTGGTGGGGTCCTGAGCTCTGGCAAGGTACTATATGGTGAGCGATGGATGGCACGGAGTCACTTTACTGACATTGTTTACGAAGGGATGAAGGAGAAATGTTTACGAAGGGAGGAAGGAGAATCTGTCTTGAAGGATGGAAGGAATGTCAAATAACGACTTATTTCTTTTCTTTTTTGTTCGCTTCTTTCTTTGGGAATGGAAGAGGAAAGGGTAGGGGTGGGGTGGGGGGCTTGTTTGTTTTGGTGTCACAACAACACACAGGGTAAAGTGTGGCAGAAAGATGACTGCGTTGGTCAGCACTATTATAAGTCTGTGGGAAAGTCATTTCACAGAACGAGGTTATCTGCTAAAGGACAGTCATTGTGTATATATATATATATATATATATATATATATATATATATATATATATATATATATATATATAAGATGGCATATTAAAGAAGAAGGATTCATTCTCCCCTTTCGCTACTTCCCCTCTCATGTCAGCCGGTGTAACATTTAATATCTACTCCCTATATCATCCCCTCCCCAGTCATGCATAATTTGCACTCCTCCACGAAAAATCATACTTAAAATACGCATTTCCCTCGAATCACACACACTCCCCTGGCTACTGTCAGACATACAATGAACACTCCCCCTTCTGACTGTTTAAATAGGTGAACAAATTAAGAACACTGAAATACAGACGGCACCGTCCCAGCTAATCTATAACGTATAAGTGATCAAAGCTGTTTAACATTACGAACGCACGCCTCCCGTTGAAACACCTACGATAACCTATAATACATTTATCATTCATTATTCAAGAAGCGCCTGCTAACCTAAATATTCAACCGGGATTAAAATGTAACATTTAACATACAACACAGCTAATTGTCTCTTCTGCCATTTAAACAATCGAAGAATTGTACTTACCTTAATTAGACCATCATCCAGCCGTGTTCCATGGTCGCGTAACTTGCTCAAATGTCAATGTACAATTGTCTATAAGCACAGCAAAATAATTTTTTCTATTGTTCTATAAGCACAGCAATTCTTTTCATTATTATCATTGTTGTTCTATAAGCACGGTAATAATATGCTTTTTTTCCTAAGCCTTCAAACCCTCAGGGTAAGTTGGTCGACTTAAAAAAAAAAAGTTAATATGTATCTGAATGAATAATGCAAAATCATGTTCGGTGATAAAGTCTTTTTCTGTCGAATTCATTTTCAGCTCTACAAAATGTCACCAAAAGCCCACCAAACACTGGCACCAACCGCTAGAAAACATAATTAGTTGCTTCCACAGGAAGGGAGGGACACGGAGGGAAGTGTTACGTGAAGACGCACCTACCCTCACTGTGTCTACAGACGCACTAAGTGACAAAGGTCCTATGGCTTGCTGGCTCCCCCACCCCCAAAACCAACGAATCTATTCAACCTTTTTTTTTCCTTTTTTTAAACGACTGAATAAATACAGATGGTACTATGCTTAATCCAGAATGAAACGCTTTCTTTTTTCATATGACACTAACAGGATGATACTGAGGTCATATTAACAATAACTCCATAAACACGACTTGAGAAATTTGGACATGGTCACCGCAACTGCCTGCAGCATGGAGTAAACAAACTGGGTGATTTAAGCCGGGGTAACTTTCCACGCAAAATTGAAAATGTGTGGGCCATTTTAGACCAGTTTCTTCAAAGATTCTGATCAAGCAAACATAAACTCTTCATAGATATAAATAAATACGTGTGTCTTGTTCTGTCGGCCGATTAAATTCGCAGAGACCACATAAGTGTACGACAAACGACTTGGGAATAATGTAAAGGTTAGGTATGCCACGTACGTTAGAATACTTATAATTTATGCTATACTCTTACAATAAGGAGACATTAATTGCATAAAGCTGACCAACATCAGCAGAGAGAAAACAAGCTGCGAAAACTTGGTTGATGAGAATATATGAGCTGCCGTTATGGTAAAAGTTGACGAGAATCTTAAACTCATTCCACTGCAGTTGTCGTACGCTGGCTTCTGCTGCCAGGAGGCATTTCTACACTTCAAGCGCTACTGGCGTCCTTTTCACACTGAAGACTACATTTGAGAGATGAAATATATGACGACACTGAGACGTGATAATCACCACTTCCGTCTACCACTGCCCTTGCTATGAGCATGCCACATTCTCCTCCCTCCTTCCTTCCCTACCGTCACCTAGCGTGATCATACTACCTTGCCGTTTGAAACATCGCTCAAAAGTGTCGTTTAGATTTATCACTGTGATAACCCAAGCTGAGGTACTAGCAACAGGGACTACTATCATATCAGAATAACGTAAAGTTAAGACCATCAGGCCAAATGGATCAACTGTATGAGAAAAAAAAAAATAACGTTCATAAGAATCATGGGAATGACGCAGGGAGGGAATGTCTGCTGCTGCCATAGCCATGTAACCTGGCGTGTGGCTGGCTACAGATGACACACGGAGTAGAAAATGAGACGAGCGAGGGAATGTACGCGATCGTGTGAGGGTCACGTGCACCCAGGACTACCACACACCTGCAGAAGACCAACAAATCCTTGAGGAGGTGGCAGCGGGTTCCTCCTCTAGTGTTTAAGCTGCCTTGGATCTCCTTCCAACTCCCACTGGCTAGTTCTACACTGCGAAACAATCTTCATAAAGCTGGCGTGCGCCGTAGAACACCCATCACCATAGAATAACTAGACGAGCGACGCCACATGAGGAGGATCAGGTTCTCACACAGGGAGGTGAACGGGTCTCTAGACTTCTGAGTATATGAGTTAATTTCTCCGATGAGAAAACCTTCTCGTCCTCAATGGGCTGCGTGCGCTGCTGGCGACCACATCAGGCATGGTACTCCCGGCAGAAGATTCACAAAGTCGCCTGCAGCTGACACGTCACTACTACAATGTGTTTGGGGGTGTATACATTCGCACGGACGAGGAGACTCGGCTACCGTAACTGATGCAAGATTCAACGTTGAGAAGGCATGAAATACTGGGGAAGGCGGTGATGGTTTCAGAAGTTTGCGCCATGGTTCTACCCTACCCAAGGAATGCGAAGCCAAACCATCTGAGGAGGTTCGGACAACGAAGCAGCAGATGGTAGTGCCTTTTTGAATCAACAGATGTCGCACAGGGTGTTTAAGAGGTGCACGGGGAGGGTTGGAGGTGGGTGGGGTGGTGAATGACGTAACGAAATCGTCATATACTGATAACGTTCAGATTGCCATAGTGAGGGTTTACAAAAATGAAAAAAAATGTAATTTAAAAACACTAGGAGGTTGCAGAAGTAACAGTGGTCGGGTTAATACTACAATGATTACTAACATACGTAAGAAATCCACGTGTGTTAAATTTAAAGTCAGTTGTGATATTTCACATTTTTGACTAAATATCTTATGACGAACTTTATTTTTTTGTCCTTTAGTAATGTTTTGGGTAGATTCTCTGTAAACTTTATTGAAACTAAATCTCTCGTATAAATCAGATCACAAACCCGTATATTGACATGTTGTTGTCATGAAAGCTACAATATAGGTGAATAATTGGCCATCGATGGTTTGTTACGTTTTTTGCTGTATACGTAATGGAGGTTCAGTAACGTTCGAAAACGGAGTCACAGTATTCGCTATTATTGTTACTTTTATGCAATCACTGTAATTACTGTAACATGTAAACAATACAAAATTATTATCGATACCGGATTACATAAAGATACTTTTACTTTTTAGATATTAAATGAATATTATTTCATAAATTTTATAACGTTTATAGAACAAAAAACTCCACATGTTCCGACAGTCGAGTATGGATCTATTTAATTCATACACAATACACCATGACGTCTTCTTTATTAGAGGTAAACTTACAGAATCACATGGAAATAATCATCTTAATCTTATGATCATAAAGTGATTACAGGACATGACTTTCAGTTCAAAGGCTCAGCCTTCCGGAGCGTCAGCCACTTCACATATACTCCTGGGTATCGAACCCCTTCAGTCAGGAATTAGGACACCACCGAGGGCTTCGTTGACTCACACACATTTCGGACCTTCTGTCCAATGGCGTCGCCACTAACTTCGTCATCCACGTCTCACTCGCGACACATGATGACCAATAAATTCTCGATCGGGTTCGGATCACAAGCCTCAGAAGGGTAGACGAGGACTTCCACTTCCAAGGGCTGAGCGAACCAGTCCCTCACCACACTGCTCGCGTGGATGGTACTGTTATATTGCACGAGTGTAATACAGTGTCGAGGAGGTATTGCAATGGCTTGCAATGATGGCAAATACATCGCCTCTAAATTATAAACGTAATCTTAGTCTATGAACCTTCCATCTACTTTCACCAGCTTTCCTGGTATAAACGCACGGTACCAGCCCCTAAAATTTGCACGCACCCTTTCACTCCTGGCTTTCTCTGGGTCGTGTTTAGCATCATAGTGAGTGTGGCCTGGTCTTGCAGCACAGTCTTGCCCCTGCTTCAGCTGATGAGAAACACTTTTTCATCCATAAATATAACAAGTCTTCCAGGAACTTGGGTCTGCTGTGAGATACTGGAGAGAGAATCCACGTCTAGAATCATCTCGTGCTGGAAATAGTTTTTTTTCCTATACCGTCGCGTAACAATGGAATCCGTTTTCCTAGATGGGGCGTCTTGTGGCTCACGGGAAGCAAAGACGTTGCAGATCCCGAGTGATTTCATTTGTAGACAACTTAGTTTGCTCCTTGTATGACGTCCTAATATACGCGTGACATCTTTATGCGTGTTAACTCGTGTTTTCTCACTACAAGGTTCAGTATCAAAAGAACCCTAGTGAGGCCTCCCACCTCTAAATCTATCTGGGGAAGGACCTAATGGATACAACTGTCAAATTGGCAATTTCTCTATCCTACATCCCAGTGATTTGCCCCAAGTTAGCAAAGACATCTTATATGTTTTTACACCTTCCTCACCAAACATATCCAGACCCCTTACCTCGCCTCTCTTAGAATGAAATAAAACCTCAAAATTGTCGATTAGACTAAGGAAACTTGGGAGTACCTAGAGTTTCTCGTGCCTTCTTAGGTCTCTGTACTCCTTACTAAACGAAAACTGTTTTATCCTAGTCTTAAACTACTCTCCACCAGACATACACCCCATCGGAAACTACACTCCCACGGCATACTCGAATCATTCATTCTCGGCTTCTCTTTACACCCATCGGAAACTTCACTCCCACGGCATACTCGAATCACTCATTCTCGTCTATCCCATGTCACTGGACCCATCATTCCCAGGATGTATCTCCCATACAAATAATATTGAACGCTTTAATCCCCCAGTCGTTCTGAACTCACTTCACTCACACACACGCACACACACACACACACACACACACACACACACTCACCCACCCACACACACCCACACACACACACACACACACACACACAACGTCACTACACTTCTTGACCTGTGGTCTCGCCCGGTAGATGTGGGCAGCATCGTAAGTGCTCTGGGAGGCTCATAGCAGAGGAACCTGTGGTAAAGATGGTTTTTATAAAGGCTCTTCTTACGTGCACTAGAATCTGCAGCAGTGAATACTTGGATGACGAATTCAATCTGGCATAGCCAAAGGACTTACGTATAAAGATCACATAAAAGCCAATCAAAATAATGAAAAAATATTAGGTGTGGAACATACATGAATCAGGACGATGGATGAGGAGTTAGGCTGATGATAACTGGACGTAACTTCAAGCACGCTAGCATCGAAAGTGATTATTTGAGGGAGATCGTCAGCAGACTAGGAGAGAGAAAAGATGGAAAAAGACAGGTCTGAAATGGGTCCCAAGTACGAAACGGTTGGAGAACGATCCTATGAACAAGATACAGTGATGTGAATATGGAAAATCCAATACTAGTAAAACTGGCAGTGGCTTCAGTGAAAGAATTCAGGTACCCAGAATGGCTGTTAAGGCGGCACAGGACTTTAGACGCAATGGTGATGGTAATACACACTGCCTACAGATCTCACCTCTCCAGCAGTCAGCAGGTACAAGTGAGACGGAAAGGCATGGAGGAAGCCACCAGGAAAGCCGTGAGGTTAGCACTCATACCACTGCAGCGCAAGCGAGAGCCACAGCAATGGCTCTACTACGTGACTGATCATCAGGGTCTTGGCTGGGGTGTGGCAGGCCGCTTGAACAAATCTGAGGACTTCAGCTCCCACGATCTTAACGGATAATCGGCTGGGATGCATCTAGAATTTTTTCTTGCTCGATCTATTGATACAGTTCGTAGGGTCGAAACGTCCGGAATAAAGCTCAGTTTCAGTTACCATTCCAACTCCTGAATATGGTTTTATAATCACCCAGGACCTCTTTCTAAGAGTCCTGGTGTGACCCAGGTCGTCTTTCCAGAGGCTTCTGCAGCCGAAGACTGCGCTACTTCCAGTGGCAGGGAAATGTGGACTCCTCTGAAGATATTATGAGGCAAAGAGAGAATGAACGGATCTAAGACACAGAGCTATTTGTGTTCAAAGACAGACAGCTCAGTAAAGAAACCTTTCATCATCCCCAACCTACTACTGAGACACAAGGAATACGTAACATATATACATAGGGTCATCAGCGTTGCCATTAGAGATCGTTCATCCCTTCCCCTCGTATCTGTCCACTTTGTTAAGATGCCGCAGACATCTTGTAATGAAATCATCAGCCATACGGAACAACATCTCCATTGTTTACACAAGCCTGTGACTCTCATTCACAGCCGGTGTGGGGCTTGCGGTGTGCAAGATCACTTCCACGATACCGTGAGCGGTGAAGGAGGAGGAGGAGGACGAGGAGGAGGAGGAAGAGGAGGCCTCTCCCTGAGCGCACAGCACGAGAGCCACAGGTGACTGGAATCGAAACAAGAGGCAGGGGCTCGTCGGCAAGTCATTTCTGGCCAAACCACTTTCAGATATGCCTCAAAGGACACGACGAGAAACACACCGAAGTCACCTTTCAAGAGTAACTGATTACTGAGGAGCGAAATGAACCTGGTGATAGTTTTCAACTGTTAGATCACCTGCCACAAAAATATATGTGATGGACAGAACTGTATACCCAGGCGAGAGATTTTAAAAGCTGAGTGAATAACACTTATTCTTGAGGGGTCAGAGCCCTGGGCTCACAATAGAACCATTATGTCTCATATGGTCAATACCGAGACGAGATACAAGCTAGGAACTTTCGAACTTTTGAGCAAAAAGTAATACAGACATGTGAGAGTTGTGAGTGTTCGTATGGAGAGGAATGTGTGTATTGCCTTTCTTATTAAGACGAGTAATCCACTGGTCTCTTTATCTGAAATAGAGTCCATCGGCCTCCTTGTCTGAGCATGGAATCCAATGGCTTGCATGTCTGAAGACGGACACAGAGTCTATTAGCCTCCATGTCTGGATAAGAGTCCATTAGCTTCCTTGTCTAAAAACAAAGTCCACTGGCCTCCTTGTCTGGACATGGAGTCTATTGATCTCCCTTTCGGGACACGGAGTCTAATGGCCTCTTTGTCTGGAAACTTAAGTCCACTGGCCTCTTTGTCTGTTAGTCATGGCTAATGCTGCCGGAGAGAGAGAGAGAGAGAGAGAGAGAGAGAGAGAGAGAGAGAGAGAGAGAGAGAGAGAGAGAGAGAGAGAGAGAGAGGATTTATTCATAAGCGCCAGAAGTGAAAAAGCTCTCACCTCCTGAACAGGTAATGAGACTCAGAGACACACACACACTTTATAGCCGCTCTCTTCCGGGGGTCGAGGCCAAGAGCAACATTTATAGTAAGGAAATTGTGCAGCTGTACAAGTCGTATATGTCTCAACACTTCCATGGTACAAGATAGCAGCCACTCCCAGCCATCCAGGCCAGTGAGGCATTAACTCATAAGTTACTCCTTAGGTTCTGCCTAGAAACGAAGCCCTCCCCACCTCACACCCCTCACTAAGCTAACCATCTCGGTTAACTATGAACAACTGGAAACTAATCTTTCTTTCCTACACGAAGATGCAATAGATATGTTAAGGAATTGATGACTTTCTAAAAGTCTTGTGAAATGATTTCTCCTTCGTTAGTCCCAGAGATCGAACCCAGGCCTACAGTGTCTGCCTTCCAAGGGCTCTCAGTCTGAGACGCGTGATGTCACATCGATAACGAGGCCGCAGGTCAGAAGGTCAATGATAAACGATGCGTTTCAGCGTGGAAAAAAAAGGAAGGAAAAAAATCTTCCCAGTGACGTGTGACGGAAGAGGCTCGTCACACACCAGGTGTCGAGGTCGCACGACTCGTTAAACCTCTCTTGGTGCGCTCCAGTGACGCAGGCAACGAGCGTTAACCCCCCCTTTACTCTTGCCACCTTCACGATAATTAAATCGTGAAGTACCTGGTTACTCCAGGACAAAAAAAAAAAAAAAAGGGAGAGGGAGGAGAAAAAACAAAAACAAACTCGCTTCCCCCTGGCTAACGATGGTTAGGTGGTACTCGTTGCCTCATTATCCGTGAGAGGGGAAATGAGAAGTGAGGATGGTTATGGAGGTGGCTTGATCTGCGGTCATGTGTGTGTGTGTGTGTGTGTGTGTGTGTGTGTGTGTGTGTGCTTACATAAACAAGTTGCAATCTCGTGAAATAATGAGACTAATGTGTCGCTCATCACGCTTGAAACATGGCAGACAAAGGAAAAGCTTTGTAATACGTTGTCTTTTTTATGAGAGCGCGTAAAATATATATATATATATATATATATATATATATATATATATATATATATATATATATATATATATATATATTTTTTTTTTTTTTCTTTTTTTTTTTGCTTTATCGCTGTCTCCCGCGCTTGCGAGGTAGCGCAAGGAAACAGACGAAAGAAATGGCCCAACCCACCCCCATACACATGTATATACATACGTCCACACACGCAAATATACATACCTACACAGCTTTCCATAGTTTACCCCAGACGCTTCACATGCCTTGATTCAATCCACTGACAGCATGTCAACCCCGGTATACCACATCGCTCCAATTCACTCTATTTCTTGCCCTCCTTTCACCCTCCTGCATGTTCAGGCCCCGATCACACAAAATCTTTTTCACTCCATCTTTCCACCTCCAATTTGGTCTCCCTCTTCTCCTCGTTCCCTCCACCTCCGACACATACATCCTCTTGGTCAATCTTTCCTCACTCATTCTCTCCATGTGCCCGAACCATTTCAAAACACCCTCTTCTGCTCTCTCAACCACGCTCTTTTTATTTCCACACATCTCTCTTACCCTTACGTTACTCACTCGATCAAACCACCTCACACCACACATTGTCCTCAAACATCTCATTTCCAGCACATCCATCCTCCTGCGCACAACTCTATCCATAGCCCACGCCTCGCAACCATAGAACATTGTTGGAACCACTATTCCTTCAAACATACCCATTTTTGCTTTCCGAGATAATGTTCTCGACTTCACACATTCTTCAAGGCTTCCAGGATTTTCGCCCCCTCCCCCACCCTATGATCCATTTCCGCTTCCATGGTTCCATCCGCTGCCAGATCCACTCCCAGATATCTAAAACACTTCACTTCCTCCAGTTTTTCTCCATTCAAACTTACCTCTCAATTGACTTGACCCTCAACCCTACTGTACCTAATTACCTTGCTCTTATTCACATTTACTCTTAACTTTCTTCTTTCACACACTTTACCAAACTCAGTCACCAGCTTCTGCAGTCTCTCACATGAATCCGCCACCAGCGCTGTATCATCAGCGAACAACAACTGACTCACTTCCCAAGCTCTCTTATCCCCAACAGACTTCATACTTGCCCCTCTTTCCAAAACTCTTGCATTCACCTCCCTAACAACCCCATCCATAAACAAATTAAACAATTAGTTTTGAGATGGAGTCACAAAATTCATCTCCGTGTTATGGTTGTCACAGATCAATTTTTTTCCTTTTTGGGTTATGCAGTTATTGATCATACTGAGGAGCCTCTGATTGGATTTCCAGAAGAACCATTTTCTTACTACGGAATGAGAGGAAGGTATGGCACACTTAACTTCGTGGGAAACAAAAAATTACCTTACCTTATACAATGTTTACATTAAGAGTCCCAGACGTTACGTGATTTGGTTTATATATATCTTGATATATCACGCGAAGGTTTGGTGAGTTACAAAGACAGGGAAGATTATATATATATATATATATATATATATATATATATATATATATATATATATATATATATATATATATAAATATATATATATGTATATATTTTTTTTTTATTTTGCTTTGTCGCTGTCTCCCGCGTTTGCGAGGTAGCGCAAGGAAACAGATGAAAGAAATGGCCCAACCCACCCCCATACATAATGTACACACACACGCCCACACACGCAAATATACATACCTATACATCCCAATGTACACATATATATACACACACAGACACATACATATATACCCATGCACACAATTCACACTGTCTGGCCCTATTCATTCCCATCGCCACCTCGCCATATATGGAATACCATCCCCCTCCCCCCTCATGTGTGCGAGGTAGCACTAGGAAAAAATATATATATATATATATATATATATATATATATATATATATATATATATATATATATATATATATATATATATTTTTTTTTTCTTTTTTTTTTTTGCTTTGTCGCTGTCTCCCGCGTTTGCGAGGTAGCGCAAGGAAACAGACGAAAGAAATGGCCCAACCCACCCCCATACACATGTATATACATACGTCCACACACGCAAATATACATACCTACACAGCTTTCCATGGTTTACCCCAGACGCTTCACATGCCCTGATTCAATCCACTGACGTGCAGCACGTCAACCCCGGTATACCACATCGATCCAATTCACTCTATTCCTTGCCCTCCTTTCACCCTCCTGCATCTTCAGGCCCCGATCACACAAAATCTTTTTCACTCCATCTTTCCACCTCCAATTTGGTCTCCCACTTCACCTCGTTCCCTCCACCTCCGACACATATATCCTCTTGGTCAATCTTTCCTCACTCATTCTCTCCATGTGCCCAAACCATTTCAAAACACCCTCTTCTGCTCTCTCAACCACGCTCTTTTTATTTCCACACATCTCTCTTACCCTTACGTTACTTACTCGATCAAACCACCTCACACCACACATTGTCCTCATACATCTCATTTCCAGCACATCCATCCTCCTGCGCACAAATCTATCCACAGCCCACGCCTCGCAACCATAGAACATTGTTGGAACCACTATTCCTTCAAACATACCCATTTTTGCTTTCCGAGATAATGTTCTCGACTTCCACACATTCTTCAAGCTCCCAGAATTTTCGCCCCCTCCCCCACCCTATGATCCACTTCCGCCTCCATGGTTCCATCCGCTGCCAGATCCACTCCCAGATATCTAAAACACTTCACTTCCTCCAGTTTTTCTCCATTCAAACTCACCTCCAATTTGACTTGACCCTCAACCCTACTGTACCTAATAACCTTGCTCTTATTCACATTTACTCTTAACTTTCTTCTTTCACACACTTTACCAAACTCAGTCACCAGCTTCTGCAGTTTCTCACATGAATCAGCCACCAGCGCTGTATCATCAGCGAACAACAACTGACTCACTTCCCAAGCTCTCTCATCCCCAACAGACTTCATACTTGCCCCTCTTTCCAAAACTCTTGCATTCACCTCCCTAACAACCCCATCCATAAACAAATTAAACAATTAGTTTTGAGATGGAGTCACAAAATTCATCTCCGTGTTATGGTTGTCACAGATCAATTTTTTTCCTTTTTGGGTTATGCAGTTATTGATCATACTGAGGAGCCTTTGAGTGGATTTCCAGAAGAACCATATTCTTACTACGGAATGAGAGGAAGGTATGGCACACTTAACTTCCTGGGAAACAAAAAATTACCTTACCTTATACAATGTTTACATTACGAGTCCCAGACGTTACGTGATTTGGTTTATATATATCTTGGTATATCACGCGAAGGTATGGTGAGTTACAAAGACAGGGAAGATTATATATATATATATATATATATATATATATATATATATATATATATATATATATATTTTTTTTTTTATTTAGCTTTGTCGCTGTCTCCCGCGTTTGCGAGGTAGCGCAAGGAAACAGATGAAAGAAATGGCCCAACCCACCCCCATACACAATGTACACACACACGCCCACACACGCAAATATAAATACCTATACATCCCAATGTACACATATATATACACACACAGACACATACATATATACTCATGCACACAATTCACACTGTCTGCTCCTATTCATTCCCATCGCCACCTCGCCACACATGGAATACCATCCCCCTCCCCCCTCATGTGTGCGAGGTAGCACTAGGAAAAATATATATATATATATATATATATATATATATATATATATATATATATATATATATATATATATATATATTTATTTTTTTTTTTCTTTTTTTTTTTTGCTTTGTCGCTGTCTCCCGCGTTTGCGAGGTAGCGCAAGGAAACAGACGAAAGAAATGGCCCAACCCACCCCTATACACATGTATATACATACGTCCACACACGCAAATATACATACCTACACAGCTTTTCATGGTTTACCCCAGACGCTTCACATGCCCTGATTCAATCCACTGACGTGCAGCACGTCAACCCCGGTATACCACATCGATCCAATTCACTCTATTCCTTGCCCTCCTTTCACCCTCCTGCATCTTCAGGCCCCGATCACACAAAATCTTTTTCACTCCATCTTTCCACCTCCAATTTGGTCTCCCACTTCACCTCGTTCCCTCCACCTCCGACACATATATCCTCTTGGTTAATCTTTCCTCACTCATTCTCTCCATGTGCCCAAACCATTTCAAAACACCCTCTTCTGCTCTCTCAACCACGCTCTTTTTATTTCCACACATCTCTCTTACCCTTACGTTACTTACTCGATCAAACCACCTCACACCACACATTGTCCTCATACATCTCATTTCCAGCACATCCATCCTCCTGCGCACAAATCTATCCACAGCCCACGCCTCGCAACCATAGAACATTGTTGGAACCACTATTCCTTCAAACATACCCATTTTTGCTTTCCGAGATAATGTTCTCGACTTCCACACATTCTTCAAGCTCCCAGAATTTTCGCCCCCTCCCCAACCCTATGATCCGCCTCCATGGTTCCATCCGCTGCCAGATCCACTCCCAGATATATAAAACACTTTACTTCCTCCAGTTTTTCTCCATTCAAACTTACCTCCCAATTGACTTGACCCTCAACCCTACTGTACCTAATAACCTTGCTCTTATTCACATTTACTCTTAACTTTCTTCTTTCACACACTTTACCAAACTCAGTCACCAGCTTCTGCAGTTTCTCACATGAATTAGCCACCAGCGCTGTATCATCAGCGAACAACAACTGACTCACTTCCCAAGCTCTCTCATCCCCAACAGGCTTCATACTTGCCCCTCTTTCCAAAACTCTTGCATTCACCTCCCTAACAACCCCATCCATAAACAAATTGAACAACCATGGAGACATCACACACCCCTGCCGCAAACCTACATTCACTGAGAACCAATCACTTTCCTCTCTTCCTACACGTACACATGCCTTACATCCTCGATAAAAACTTTTCACTGCTTCTAACAACTTGCCTCCCACACCATATATTCTTGATACCTTCAACAGAGCATCTCTATCAACTCTATCATATGCCTTCTCCAGATCCATAAATGCTACATACAAATCCATTTGCTTTTCTAAGTATTTCTCGCATACATTCTTCAAAGCAAACATCTGATCCACACATCCTCTACCACTTCTGAAACCACACTGCTCTTCCCCAATCTCATGCTCTGTACATGCCTTCACCTTCTCAATCAATACCCTCCCATATAATTTACCAGGAATACTCAACAAACTTATACCTCTGTAATTTGAGCACTCACTCTTATCCCCTTTGCCTTTGTACAATGACACTATGCACGCATTCCGCCAATCCTCAGGCACCTCACCATGAGTCATACAAACATTAAATAACCTTACCAACCAGTCAATAATACAGTCACCCCCTTTTTTAATAAATTCCACTGCAATACCATCCAAACCTGCTGCCTTGCCGGCTTTCATCTTCCGCAAAGCTTTTACTACCTCTTCTCTGTTTACCAAATCATATTCCCTAACCCTCTCACTTTGCACACCACCTCGACCAAAACACCCTATATCTGCCACTCTATCATCAAACACATTCAACAAACCTTCAAAATACTCACTCCATCTCCTTCTCACATCACCACTACTTGTTATATATACATATATATATATATATATATATATATATATATATATATATATATATATATATATATATATATATATATATACTGTTCAATACTAGGGTATACAGCTCCTACAGGGGTGTATAAGAGGTAATAACTGAGTTAATATATCTTTGTTTATTCTTAATACAAGGTAAACGTAAGAAAGAAATCAATGAACACTTCTTAGGAGAAGTGAAAACCCTGTACACAGAACTGGACGCAGACTTTACCAACTTTATCGTCTTAGAATGTCCAGGTTCCCGAACAGCAAAACGGTGAGGCGTGTAAGGTCTGGAGCACCGTTTAGCTCATGCCTATAGCATCTCCCCTCCCCGACAAATGAGTTGAAAACCGCAAAGAAAAAGGAAAGAAAATATCAACGATACGAGACATCATTGAACGAATACTTACAAATACTTCGATAAGAAATGATGACATGGTATAAAGAACCTCAATAAAGTATCATAAAGTATGCCAACGAGCCAAAGCATACCAATATTGAGGTATAAGAGCTGAACAAATGTTGTGGCCAGGAAAGCCACAGACAGTGTCGACACACCCAACACAAGAGACACAAGTAAAAGGAAAGAAAATATCAACGATACGAGACATCATTGAACGAATACTTACAAATACTTCGATAAGAAATGATGACATGGTATAAAGAACCTCAATAAAGTATCATAAAGTCTGCCAACGAGCCAAAGCATACCAATATTGAGGTATAAGAGCTGAACAAATGTTGTGGCCAGGAAAGCCACAGACAGTGTCGACACACCCAACACAAGAGACACAAGAGTCTCTTGCTTGCGAGCATCCGCCCTCACATCTTCGGTCTTTCTCGTTCTATGGAAGTAGGATATCCCGTCTATCAAAATGTACTTGCAAGTTGACAATGTACTACAAGTACGTAGTACAAGAGAAATGACCCTCATTTAATGCCTTTATGGACGGAACACATCTCGCCTTTCACATCCTCGTCTCTCTCTTTCCTTCCTACCTCTCCACACTCGTCATGTCTTCACGTTTCTCAGTCTCATTGCCTCGCCCCGTTTTCCACCTTCCCACTCTGTCTATCCCTCTCATATCATGCTATAAGCAATCTTACTCATTCTACGTACAAGTCACACCATACAAAGGAATTATTCTGTCTATTTCTCAAAGGAGCCTTAAGCCACACCTCCTCTTCCCTCGTATGCTTCATGCTTTTACGACTGCTGGTATGTGGCCGCCCGTCCAAATGTCACATTCGTATTCACATCCTCCTCCGGCGGAGTGAGTTGTGCTTCATGCCTGGACTCCCTCACCTGGACCGCTGCCCCGTGTGGAAACAACGTGCGACCTGTGTAACAGCGACTCTCTCTCTCTCTCTCTCTCTCTCTCTCTCTCTCTCTCTCTCTCTCTCTCTCTTACACGTCCACGCCATCCGTAGACGACTGCTTCTGTGTCCTTCATCCGGCGGGTCTTACGAACGCGCAAACCCATTACCACCTCTCTCGTGTATGACTACTGGGGAAACATCTCAGTCAGGCCATGAAAGTGAAAACAGAAGCCGTTAAGCTACTAAAACTCGTAGTGTGTGTTACACAGGGATGGGCCTTTGTGCAAGATTTCACACACACACACACACACACACACACACACACACAAACACACACACACACACATGACTGGTATGGCCTCTGCACATCATGATGAGTGAGAACGACTTAAAAGTTCTTCCAAACAGACTGTGTATACTAGACCCATGTCTAGCAGACCCATCACACAGACTGTATGAACATTATCCCACCGTTGTGTGAGCTCTATGGTCTTGCCCTGTGTTGAACACACATGTGACTACGATTACTGAGCATCAGACACTTGGAGCATCACCCGCTCATCATCTGCAGCAGCGGGTGAGAGGTAGCATCGTGTGGGGGAGCAGAGCGTGAAGCATTCTGGTCATTCACTTCTCTCCATTCTTTGTATCCTGAGGGCGTCTCTCCTCACACGTTATGTATGTATGTATATATATATATATATATATATATATATATATATATATATATATACATATATATATATATATATATATATATATATATATATACACTATCCCTGGGGATAGGGGAGAAAGGATGCTTCCCACGTATTCCGTGTCGAATGAGGTGACTAAAAGGGGAGGAAGCGGGGGGCTGGAAATCCTCCCCTTTCATTCTTAATTTTCCAAAAGAAGGAGCAGAAAAGGGGGCCAACTGAGGATATTTCCTCTGAGGCTCAGTCCTCTGTTCTTAACGCTACCTTGCTAAAGCGGGAGATGGCGAATGTGGAAGAAGAAGATGAAGAAGAAGAAGAAGAAGAAGAAGAAGAAGAAGAAGAAGAAGAAGAAGAAGAAGAAGAAAAACAAGACATATATATATATATATATATATATATATATATATATATATATATATATATACCTTTTTCTTTTCTTTCAAACTATTCGCCATTTCCCGCGTTAGCAAGGTAGCGTTAAGAACAGAGGACTTGGCCTCTGAGGGAATATCCTCACCTGGCCTCGTTCTCTGTTCCTTCTTTTGGAAAATTAAAAAAAAAACGAGAGGGGAGGATTTCCAGCCCCCCCCCCCCCCCTCCCCGCTCCCTCCCCTTTTAGTCGCCTTGTACGACACGCAGGGAATACGTGGGAAGTATTCTTTCTCCCCTATCCCCAGGGAGAATATATATATATATATATATATATATATATATATATATATATATATGTATATGTATTGTTTTATCAACGAGGTTTTTCTCTTGTCTTTGGATGTTACTTGATTATGTTTGCCTTTTCTGGGAGCGAGGTAAGAGGCGTCTCTGGTTCATAATATCACAATGGAACCTGATGGAGAATACGGAACACCTCGCGTCCTCTGTTCCTTGAGAACTTGATGGATATTATACCGATGAATTCAAAATGCGCTGATTTGGTCATCCTCGAGTGTGTACATTGTGATCTCGATCTGTCAGAGTGAGGAGGCTGGTCAGTGGCTGTGGCGTCTTTATAAGCAGGTTCGGGTGACAGGCTCAATGGTGTACGAGACGAGACAAGTTTAACATCTCATAGACATGTCTTTGAACCGATTGTGTCGGATCATCTGATTTCCCTCCATTCTTTTACCTCAGACACACGAACGAATATGGCAAAGATCATACACCTGAAGCGTTATGTTGGTTCCTCGAGATTTCATTTGACAATGTTTTTCTTTCTGGATATTTACCTACCTTCCCATCCATCCATCTCTCTCTCTCTCTCTCTCTCTCTCTCTCTCTCTCTCTCTCTCTCTCTCTCTCTCTCTCTCTCTCTCTCTACGTATGAGCGTATGCATCTATCATTCATACCCCATTCACAGTTCCCATGGTAGTGGATCAGGTACATACAAGTCTCTGAAATACCTCATATCCATCCTCACTCCTCAGCCCTCGAGTGTCAAAAGGAAGTTCACGTTTGTAATGTCCTGCTTTGGGAATCCTGACGAGCCTATTTCGTCCAGCCCATGTGGTCTGTCCAGGTGAGGTGAGGCGCAGCAAATGTGCCGGGTCTCCGGAGGGCTGACCCAGTTACAGAAATCCAGCTGGCCTAACATTATGTCGTGTTGCTCCACGCAAGACAAATACATCCTGGGGGAAATTACTTCTCTGTTACGTATGACAATTGCATAACGGGTAATCGCCGTTACGTATGAGGAGAATTCGACTCTTTCCTCTGTAGTTATATGCTGATTATGATCCCCTTGTATTCTAAGTTGCCCTAAAGAACATGGATCAAAAACGAGAAATTAATCCTCATTATGAAACTGAGCTGCAATTATACCAGTCGACTGAACGATTTATAAAAAAACTAAACTGAATGGATATGGAACACGCTATTAAGAATATATGGATGGAAGGCCTTCAACACTTACCTGGAATAAGTATGTCAATAATACTTACCATGAAACCTACAGAAGACGCCTACGTATAACACACAGAAAATCTACCATAATTGTTCCTCATATTTTTTTCCCCCCCCAGGGTTCAAGAGCACAGTCGTATGAGCACTTGCTCCATGATACTACCTGACTGCAGAAAGATCATCACATACACAGACACTCACCGAACCATGGATGGTTCGTCTTGATCACACCTGAAGATCTTTACGGACGCGAAATGTCTGAGGTTCGTTGCTTGCTTTAGGCTCATCACCTGCCAGGGCCATTAAGACCCTCAACTTGAAGCTACGTCCACCAGGCCGTCAAAAAATCTTCAACACCTTCAGATGTATTCTAAGACCACATACATTCTCACTATGGAAGCGGCCCGCGCAGATCCAATGAGACGATATCTCGACATTTATCATTTGTTTCACAGTAATATAATGACATGATACCATTGATGAAAATGATTTTCAATTAAAAAATACCCATTAACAATTCGGATTACGTTTCCTTATTCTCGTACGTGATGAGTACGAGGGGGGGGGGGGGACATCAAAGGGGCTTGGATGGCATACATTATGAACCACATGAAGGGAGTACGGACCCCATATGAAGACAACGAGGGATAATTCAATACACCAAACACTCCACTGAGCCCCTGCATCGAGAGGGATATAGATAGCTACACACAAGATCAGAGCATTACCGTCGTCCTCAGAAATTACCTAAGCATTTTCCATGACAGTGATAATGTACGTCAGGACGTGGAGAGGTGACCTCCTTTACGAATGAAGACCTTGATATGGGTGATCCTGGGTGACAGGAACAGACGACACAGTGCTAATGATCACGTCCTATTGATGCGAGAGCCTAGCTGCACAATGAGCAGTGACGTCAGAGCACTAATTACGGTGTTATACTTGCACACGATCTAATTACGTTGCGGGCAGATAGGGCATACATGATGGAGAATGCCACTGTACAACGACAACGGCGCCTCCTGGAGGTGAAGCTGCTGAACTACTGGCCAACTACTGAACACTAGTACGTTATGAACCTTGACCTGGACAGTATGACCCTTGAGCACAACGATATACCCTTTAAGCAATGCGAATAACCCTTGAGCACGACTTTACTACCCCTTAAGCACGCCAACACGACCTCTGAGCACGACGAACCTGTGAGCACGCCGACACGACCTTTGACTACGACATCACAAGACGGTGTGACCCTTGAACACGACAATACAAGCCTTGAGCATGACGACTCCACGACACCTCGAACATGAAGATATGACCCATATGTATGACAGATTAGTCTTTGATCCTGAGCCTTATGGGTCAAGTCAAGGGTGAGGCCATTATACTCAAGGGTCGTACTGTCGTGCTGTCGGAGCGACGGGAGATCAGCTGTCGTGGAGTGAGCCTCACCAGGTAAAATGAACGAACATTATGAAGTCTTGTCCTGCGGTAATAAGTGCTTGATTTTGAACGAACATTTGTCCTTCAGTTTTTCTTTTTGCTTTATATATATATTGGAAAGAATCATAATTTTGCGCTTGATCAAGTATATTCCTATGAGTCCACGAAACAATCACATGTTTACCAAATGGCATCCTTGCTACGTCTCTTCGTTGTATATCAACTGACTTACATTTCTCTCCTGTGTCTCCCCTGATGATGTGATCATTACACGAAAGTGCACTTGGGAACTTATCGTGTTTCATTTGCCCTGTGGACTCGTAGGAATATATATATATATATATATATATATATATATATATATATATATATATATATATATATATATATATATATATATATATATATATCCCTGGGGATAGGGGATTAAGAATACTTCCCACGTATTCCCTGCGTGTCGTAGAAGGCGACTAAAAGGGGAGGTAGCGGGGGCTGGAAATCCTCCCCTCTTGTTTTTTTTTTTCAATTTTCCAAAAGACGGAACAGAGAAGGGGGCCAGGTGAGGATATTCCCCCAGAGGCCCAGTCCTCTGTTCTTAACGCTACCTTGCTAACGCGAGAAATGGCGAATAGTTAAAAAAAAAAAAAAAAAAAAAAATATATATATATATATATATATATATATATATATATATATATATATATATATATATATATATATATATATATATTCACGGTCGAACCCATGGGTTGGAATCCTGACTGCGGCATATTGGAACAAAAATTTCCTCCCATTACAGTTTCACCTCAATACGCTCAACACTGACAGTTTTGCAACAGCACCAGACCCCTTCCTCCCAAATCACTTTATAACCAACGACCAATCCCCCTTCCACATATTCAAATGAAATGCTGAACTCCTGCACTACACTTTAGCAAGCTATATGTACGGGTCCCATCTCCCCTAACATGGACACCATCAAGAAACCATGCATACCAAAATGAACGGACCAGCACAAAGTAGGTGCCTTCCCATCCATGTCTTTACCACCACTCCACCACACATACACCCAACATCAAACTACACCACCGAGACATGTACTGGTCACACTTTCTCTCGTGTATTCTGGACACCACCGCACATCCCTTTTACATTATAAACTCCAATCTCAAGTACCTCATGCTCAAGATGCTACTTTTACACTGAACATACACACACTTACAGCTAAATTGTGTGTGTGTGTGTGTGTGTGTGTGTGTGTGTGTGTGTGTGTGTTTCAGAGGGAGATCGGGAGTGAACCGAGGGATCTGGGATCACATTAAGATAAAATACATTTTGTGTTTATTCCTAGCGTACGAAATCCCTAACAACAGCATGTTTTGAGCAGTGTGTTGCCACCAGTTTGATGAGAGATAAATGGCATTGTGTGTATAAGCCTTGTGTCTCGCATTCAAACAGAAGCTTTGTCGTCCAAAGGTCTTGCTAAAGCTACCATTCACACCTGGCAGGTGCTGAGTGTTCCCGTGAGTGTACATTAATCAAGCGCTGAGTCGTCTCTGAGGCTTGTTAAATTGATAATGAGTGGTTTATGAATACTAGTAAATTGGTGTTTGTTATCCTGTGAGTGGCATTAAACATGTGATGAGGGGCGTATGAGTGACATTTATCTGGTTTTGAGTGGCATATGAGTGACAGTAATCAGGTTCTGATTAATGTCAGGTTTTAGGTGGCATATGAGTGATATTAATCATGTTTTGAGTAGCATATGAGTGACATTAATCTGGTGGTTTTGAGTGGTATATGAGTGATATCAATTAAGTTTTGAGTGGCATGTGTGACATTAATCAGGTTTTGAGTGTCATATGAGTGATACTAATCATTTCTGAGTAGCATATGAGCGACAATAATCAGGTGGTTTTGAGTGCTATATGAGTGATATCAATTAGGTTTTGAGTGGCATGTGTGACATTAATCAGGTTTTGAGTATCCTATGAGTCACATTAACCAGATGTATTTTTGACGTCGGAGTTACAGTGAACAGGTGTTTAGTGGCCTGTTAATTGCATTAAACATGTGCTCTTTGGCCAGTAACAGGTATGCACAGGTTTGTGGTTCAAGGTAAACAGGTGTTGAATATCCTGAGATTCACAATGAACAGTTGTCAACGTGTATGTAAGCCACACAAAATAGGTGTTAAGGGGTATCTGAATCACAAAACAGGTGTTCAGGGGTTTGTAAGCCACACGAAACAGGTGTTAATGGCATTGTGAATCACAAAACAGGTGTTCAGCGGTTTGTAAGCCACACGAAACAGGTGTTAATGGGATTGTGAATCACAAAACAGGTGTTCAGGGGTTTGTAAGTCACACAAAACAGGTGTTAAAGGGTTTATGAATCATGGAACAGGTGTTAAGGGGTTTGCAAGCCACACAAACAGGTGTTAAAAGGCTCGCAAGTCACACAAAACAGATGTTAGGGGTTTGCAAACCACAAAAAAACCGGTGTTCAGGGATTTGCAAGCCACATAAAACAGGTGTTAGGGGTTTGTAAGCCACATTAAACCGGTGTTAAGGGGTTTTCAAGTCACACAAAAGAGGTGTTAAAGGGTTTATAAGCCACATAAAACAGGTGTTAAAGGATTTGTAAGCCATACAAAACAAGTGTTAAGGATTTTTGTAAGCCATATAAAACAGGTGTTCAAGGGTTCGCAAGCCACACAAAACAAGTGTTCAAGGGTTTTGTAAGCCACATAAAACAGGTGTCGAGATGCCTGTGAGTAACACATGTGTTGACCGCTTGATCAGGCCTGTGTGGAACTGATACAATGAACAGCTGGACAGACGTTGAGATCTTTGAGAGTCAGAGAAAAGCAGCGGTCAGTAGCTTCACAGGCAGAGCATGGGAGTAATTCAACCCATTCTCCCTCATCATCAACAAGTGATGACCGTCAAAGGCATAATGGTGAGGACAGATGGGTGGCACAAGCATAATGGTGAGGACAGGTGGGAGGCACAAGCATAATGGTGAGGACAGGTAGGAGGCACAAGCATAATGGTGTGGACAGGTAGGAGGCACAAGCATAATGGTGAGGACAGGTGGGAGGCACACGCATAATGGTGAGGACAGGTAGGGGGCACAAGCATAATGGTGAGGACAGGTGGGAGGCACAAGCATAATGGTGAGGACAGGTGGGAGGCACAAGCATAATGGTGAGGACAGGTGGGTGACACATGCATAATGGTGAGGACAGGTAGGAGGCACAAGCATAATGGTGTGGACAGGTAGGAGGCACAAGCATAATGGTGAGGACAGGTAGGGGGCACAAGCATAATGGTGAGGACAGGTGGGAGGCACAAGCATAATGGTGAGGACAGGTAGGGGGCACAAGCATAATGGTGAGGACAGGTAGGAGGCACAAGCATAATGGTGAGGACAGGTAGGGGGCACAAGCATAATGGTGAGGACAGATGGGAGGCACAAGCATAATGGTGTGGACAGGTAGGAGGCACAAGCATAATGGTGAGGACAGGTAGGGGGCACAAGCATAATGGTGAGGACAGGTAGGGGGCACAAGCATAATGGTGAGGACAGGTGGGAGGCACAAGCATAATGGTGAGGACAGGTGGGAGGCACAAGCATAATGGTGAGGACAGGTAGGAGGCACAAGCATAATGGTGAGGACAGGTGGGAGACACAAGCATAATGATGAGGACAGGTAGGAGGCACAAGCATAATGATGAGGACAGGTAGGAGGTACAAGCATAATGATGAGGACAGGTAGGAGGTACAAGCATAATGGTGAGGACAGATGGGTGGCACAAGCATAATGGTAAGGACAGGTAGGAGGCACAAGCATAATGATGAGGACAGGTAGGAGGCACAAGCATAATGATGAGGATAGGTAAGAGGCACAAGCATAATGGTGAGGACAGGTGGGAGGCACACGCCATGGAAAGCTGTGTAGGTATGTATATTTGCGTGTGTGGACGTATGTATATACATGTGTATGGTGGGGGTTGGGCCATTTCTTTCGTCTGTTTCCTTGCGCTACCTCGCAAACGCGGGAGACAGCGACAAAGTATAATAAATATAAATAAATAAATAATTTTTTTTTTCCGCTGTCTCCCGCGTTTGCGAGGTAGCGCAAGGAAACAGACGAAAGAAATGGCCCAACCCACCCCCATACACATGTATATACATACGTCCACACACGCAAATATACATACCTACACAGCTTTCCATGTTTACCCCAGACGCTTCACATGCCCTGATTCAATCCACTGACAGCACGTCAACCCCGGTATACCACATCGATCCAATTCCTCTATTCCTTGCCCTCCTTTCACCCTCCTGCATGTTCAGGCCCCGATCACACAAAATCTTTTTCACTCCATCTTTCCACCTCCAATTTGGTCTCCCACTTCTCCTCGTTCCCTCCACCTCCGACACATATATCCTCTTGGTCAATATTTCCTCACTCATTCTTTCCATGTGCCCAAACCATTTCAAAACACCCTCATCTGCTCTCTCAACCACGCTCTTTTTATTTCCAGACATCTCTCTTACCCTTACGTTACTTACTCGATCAAACCACCTCACACCACACATTGTCCTCAAACATCTCATTTCCAGCACATCCATCCTCCTGCGCACAACTCTATCCATAGCCCACGCCTCGCAACCATACAACATTGTTGGAACCACTATTCCTTCAAACATACCCATTTTTGCTTTCCGAGATAATGTTCTCGACTTCCACACATTCTTCAAGGCCCCCAGAATTTTCGCCCCCTCCCCCACCCTATGATCCACTTCCGCTTCCATGGTTCCATCCGCTGCCAGATCCACTCCCAGATATCTAAAACACTTCACTTCCTCCAGTTTTTCTCCATTCAAACTCACCTCCCAATTGACTTGACCCTCAACCCTACTGTACCTAATAACCTTGCTCTTATTCACATTTACTCTTAACTTTCTTCTTCCACACACTTTACCAAACTCAGTCACCAGCTTCTGCAGTTTCTCACATGAATCAGCCACCAGCGCTGTATCATCAGCGAACAACAACTGACTCACTTCCCAAGCTCTCTCATCCACAACAGACTTCATACTTGCCCCTCTTTCCAAAACTCTTGCATTTACCTCCCTAACAACCCCATCCATAAACAAATTAAACAACCATGGAGACATCACACACCCCTGCCGCAAACCTACATTCACTGAGAACCAATCACTTTCCTCTCTTCCTACACGTACACATGCCTTACATCCTCGATAAAAACTTTTCACTGCTTCTAACAACTTTCCTCCCACACCATATATTCTTAATACCTTCCACAGAGCATCTCTATCAACTCTATCATATGCCTTCTCCAGATCCATAAATGCTACATACAAATCCATTTGCTTTTCTAAGTATTTCTCACATACATTCTTCAAAGCAAACACCTGATCCACACATCCTCTACCACTTCTGAAACCACACTGCTCTTCCCCAATCTGATGCTCTGTACATGCCTTCACCCTCTCAATCAATACCCTCCCATATAATTTACCAGGAATACTCAACAAACTTATACCTCTGTAATTTGAGCACTCACTCTTATCCCCTTTGCCTTTGTACAATGACACTATGCACGCATTCCGCCAATCCTCAGGCACCTCACCATGAGTCATACATACATTAAATAACCTTACAAACCAGTCAACAATACAGTCACCCCCTTTTTTAAGAAATTCCACTGCAATACCATCCAAACCTGCTGCCTTGCCGGCTTTCATCTTCCGCAAAGCTTTCACTACCTCTTCTCTGTTTACCAAATCATTTTCCCTAACCCTCTCACTTTGCACACCACCTCGACCAAAACACCCTATATCTGCCACTCTATCATCAAACACATTCAACAAACCTTCAAAATACTCACTCCATCTCCTTCTCACATCACCACTACTTGTTATCACCTCCCCATTTGCGCCCTTCACTGAAGTTCCCATTTGCTCCCTTGTCTTACGCACTTTATTTGCCTCCTTCCAGAACATCTTTTTATTCTCCCTAAAATTTAATGATACTCTCTCACCCCAACTCTCATTTGCCCTTTTTTTCACCTCTTGCACCTTTATCTTGACCTCCTGTCTCTTTCTTTTATACATCTCCCACTCAATTGCATTTTTTCCCTGCAAAAATCGTCCAAATGCCTCTCTCTTCTCTTTCACTAATACTCTTACTTCTTCATCCCACCACTCACTACCCTTTCTAATCAACCCACCTCCCACTCTTCTCATGCCACAAGCATCTTTTGCGCAATCCATCACTGATTCCCTAAATACATCCCATTCCTCCCCCAATCCCCATACTAAAATGAACGGACCAGCACAAAGTAGGTGCCTTCCCATCCGTGTCTTTACCACCACTCCACCACACATACACCCAACATCAAACTACACCACCGAGACATGTACCGGTCACACTTTCTCTCGTGTATTCTGGACACCACCGCACATCCCTTTTACATTATAAACTCCAATCTCAAGTACCCCATGCTCAAGATGCTACTTTTACACTGAACATACACACACTTACAGCTAAATTGTGTGTGTGTGTGTGTGTGTGTGTGTGTGTGTATGTGTGTTTCAGAGGGAGATTGGGAGTGAACCGAGGGATCTGGGATCACATTAAGATAAAATACGTTTTGTGTTTATTCCTAGCGTACGAAATCCCTAACAACAGCATGTTTTGAGCAGTGTGTTGCCACCAGTTTGATGAGAGATAAATGGCATTGTGTTTATAAGCCTTGTGTCTCGCATTCAAACAGAAGCTTTGTCGTCCAAAGGTCTTGCTAAAGCTACCATTCACACCTGGCAGGTGCTGAGTGTTCCCGTGAGTGTACATTAATCAAGCGCTGAGTCGTCTCTGAGGCTTGTTAAGTTGATAATGAGTGGTTTATGAATACTAGTAAATTGCTGTTTGTTATCCTGTGAGTGACATTAAACATGTGATGAGAGGCGTATGAGTGACATTTATCAGGTTTTGAGTGGCATATGAGTGACAGTAATCGGGTTCTGATTAATGTCAGGTTTTAGGTGGCATATGAGTGATATTAATCATGTTTTGAGTAGCATATGTGTGATATTAATCATGTTTTGAGTAGCATATGAGTGATATTAATCTGGTGGTTTTGAGTGCTATATGAGTGATATCAATTAGGTTTTGAGTGGCATGTGTGACATTAATCAGGTTTTGAGTGGCATATGAGTGATACTAATCATGTTTTGAGTAGCATATGAGCGACAATAATCAGGTGGTTTTGAGTGGTATATGAGTGATATTAATTAGGTTTTGAGTGGCATGTGTGACATTAATCAGGTTTTGAGCGGCATATGAGTGACATTAATCAGGTTTTGAGTAGCATATGTGTGACATTAATCAGGTGGTTTTGAGTGGTATATGAGTGATATCAATTAGGTTTTGAGTGGCATGTGTGACATTAATCAGGTTTTGAGTATCCTATGAGTCACATTAACCAGATGTATTTTTGACGTCGGAGTTACAGTGAACAGGTGTTTAGTGGCCTGTTAATTGCATTAAACATGTGCTCTTTGGCCAGTAACAGGTATGCACAGGTTTGTGGTTCAAGGTAAACAGGTGTTGAATATCCTGAGATTCACAATGAACAGTTGTCAACGTGTATGTAAGCCACACAAAATAGGTGTTAAGGGGTATCTGAATCACAAAACAGGTGTTCAGGGGTTTGTAAGCCACACGAAACAGGTGTTAATGGCATTGTGAATCACAAAACAGGTGTTCAGGGGTTTGTAAGCCACACGAAACAGGTGTTAATGGCATTGTGAATCACAAAACAGGTGTTCAGCGGTTTGTAAGTCACACAAAACAGGTGTTAAAGGGTTTATGAATCACGAAACAGGTGTTAGGGGGTTTGTAAGTCACACAAAACAGGTGTTAAAGGGTTTGTGAATCACAAAACAGGTGTTAAGGGGTTTGCAAGCCACACGAAACAGGTGTTAATGGCATTGTGAATCACAAAACAGGTGTTCAGGGGTTTGTAAGCCACACGAAACAGGTGTTAATGGCATTGTGAATCACAAAACAGGTGTTCAGCGGTTTGTAAGTCACACAAAACCGTTGTTAAAGGGATTGTGAATCACAAAACAGGTGTTCAGGGGTTTGTAAGTCACACAAAACCGTTGTTAAAGGGTTTGTGAATCACGAAACAGGTGTTAAGGGGTTTGCAAGCCACACAAACAGGTGTTAAAAGGCTCGCAAGTCACACAAAACAGATGTTAGGGGTTTGCAAACCACAAAAACCGGTGTTCAGGGATTTGCAAGCTACATAAAACAGGTGTTAGGGGTTTGTAAGCCACATTAAACCGGTGTTAAGGGGTTTTCAAGTCACACAAAAGAGGTGTTAAGGGGTTTATAAGCCACATAAAACAGGTGTTAAAGGATTTGTAAGCCATACAAAACAAGTGTTAAGGATTTTTGTAAGCCATATAAAACAGGTGTTCAAGGGTTCGCAAGCCACACAAAACAAGTGTTCAAGGGTTTTGTAAGCCACATAAAACAGGTGTCGAGATGCCTGTGAGTAACACATGTGTTGACCGCTTGATCAGGCCTGTGTGGAACTGATACAATGAACAGCTGGACAGACGCTGAGATCTTTGAGAGTCAGAGAAAAGCAGCGGTCAGTAGCTTCACAGGCAGAGCACGGGAGTAGTTCAACCCATTCTCCCTCATCATCAACAAGTGATGACCGTCAAAGGCATAATGGTGAGGACAGATGGGTGGCACAAGCATAATGGTGAGGACAGGTAGGTGGCACAAGCATAATGGTGAGGACAGGTAGGAGGCACAAGCATAATGGTGAGGACAGGTAGGAGGCACAAGCATAATGGTGAGGACAGGTAGGTGGCACAAGCATAATGGTGAGGACAGGTAGGAGGCACAAGCATAATGGTGAGGACAGGTAGGAGGCACAAGCATAATGGTGAGGACAGGTAGGAGGCACAAGCATAATGGTGAGGACAGGTAGGAGGCATAAGCATAATGGTGAGGACAGGTAGGAGGCACAAGCATAATGGTGGACAGGTAGGAGGCACAAGCATAATGGTGGACAGGTGGGTGGCACAAGCATAATGGTGAGGACAGGTGGGAGGCACAAGCATAATGGTGAGGAGAGATGGGTGGCACAAGCATAATGGTGAGGACAGGTAGGAGGCACAAGCATAATGGTAAGGACAGGTGGGAGGCACAAGCATAATGGTGAGGACAGGTGGGTGACACAAGCATAATGGTGAGGACAGGTGGGAGGCACAAGCATAATGGTGAGGACAGGTGGGAGGCACAAGCATAATGGTGAGGACAGGTGGGAGGCACAAGCATAATGGTGGACAGGTGGGAGGCACAAGCATAATGGTGAGGACAGATGGGTGGCACAAGCATAATGGTGAGGACAGGTGGGAGGCACAAGCATAATGGTGAGGACAGATGGGTGGCACAAGCATAATGGTGAGGACAGGTGGGTGACACAAGCATAATGGTGAGGACAGGTAGGAGGCACAAGCATAATGGTGAGGACAGGTAGGAGGCACAAGCATAATGGTGAGGACAGGTAGGAGGCACAAGCATAATGGTGAGGACAGGTGGGAGGCACAAGCATAATGGTGAGGACAGGTAGGAGGCACAAGCATAATGGTGAGGACAGGTAGGAGGCACAAGCATAATGGTGAGGACAGGTGGGAGGCACACGCATAATGGTGAGGACAGGTAGGAGGCACAAGCATAATGGTGAGGACAGGTAGGAGGCACAAGCATAATGGTGAGGACAGGTAGGAGGCACAAGCATAATGGTGAGGACAGGTAGGAGGCACAAGCATAATGGTGAGGACAGGTGGGAGGCACAAGCATAATGGTGAGGACAGGTAGGAGGCACAAGCATAATGGTGAGGACAGGTAGGAGGCACAAGCATAATGGTGAGGACAGGTGGGAGGCACACGCATAATGGTGAGGACAGGTGGGAGGCACACGCATAATGGTGAGGACAGGTGGGAGGCACAAGCATAATGGTGAGGACAGGTGGGAGGCACAAGCATAATGGTGAGGACAGATGGGTGGCACAAGCATAATGGTGAGGACAGGTGGGAGGCACAAGCATAATGGTGAGGACAGATGGGTGGCACAAGCATAATGGTGAGGACAGGTGGGTGACACAAGCATAATGGTGAGGAGAGATGGGTGGCACAAGCATAATGGTGAGGACAGGTGGGTGACACAAGCATAATGGTGAGGACAGGTGGGAGGCACAAGCATAATCGTGTGGACAGGTGGGAGGCACAAGCATAATGGTGAGGACAGGTAAGAGGCACAAGCATAATGGTGAGGACAGGTGGGAGGCACACGCATAATGGTGAGGACAGGTAGGAGGCACAAGCATAATGGTGAGGACAGATAGGAGGCACAAGCATAATGGTGAGGACAGGTGGGAGGCACAAGCATAATGGTGAGGACAGGTGGGAGGCACAAGCAAAATGGTGAGGACAGGTAAGAGGCACAAGCATAATGGTGAGGACAGGTGGGAGGCACACGCATAATGGTGAGGACAGGTAGGAGGCACAAGCATAATGGTGAGGACAGATAGGAGGCACAAGCATAATGGTGAGGACAGGTGGGAGGCACACGCATAATGGTGAGGACAGGTAGGAGGCACAAGCATAATGGTGAGGACAGGTGGGTGGCACAAGCATAATGGTGAGGACAGGTGGGAGGCACAAAGGCGCCCTTCTGGGCATCATGTGACGTGTTCATGTTGATCTATTTCACTCTCAAACATTTTCACCTTTTATGTTTTATCTTTTTTCCATGTCGTGCCTGGTGCAGGAGATTAAAGGAAAGTCAGTAAAAAAGGAAAGGAAAAAATAGAAAAGAAATGTACAGCTGTGATGATTCAACATGTTCTGTCCCATCTCTCGTGTTCGGATGATGAACAATATGTTCTTTTTAAAAAGACATCAGTTTGAGCACACGGTTATATATATATATATATATATATATATATATATATATATATATATATATATATATATATATATATATATATATATATATATGCAAAGGTGAGTAATGTGGCAGTTGAGGGAATAATTGGTATACATGGGGTGTTCAGTGTTGTAAATGGAAATGGTGAAGAGCTTGTAGATTTATGTGCTGAAAAAGGACTGATGATTGGGAATACCTGGTCTAAAAAGCGAGATATACATAAGTATACTTATGTAAGTAGGAGAGATGGCCAGAGAGCGTTATTGGATTACGTGTTAATTGACAGGCGCGCGAAAGAGAGACTTTTGGATGTTAATGTGCTGAGAGGTGCAACTGGAGGGATGTCTGATCATTATCTTGTGGAGGCTAAGGTGAAGATTTGTATGGGTTTCCAGAAAAGAAAAGTGAATGTTGGGGTGAAGAGGGTGGTGAGAGTAAGTGAGCTTGGGAAGGAGACTTGTGTGAGGAAGTACCAGGAGAGACTGAGTACAGAATGGAAAAAGGTGAGAACAATGGAAGTAAGGGGAGTGGGGGAGGAATGGGATGTATTTAGGGAATCAGTGATGGATTGCGCAAAAGATGCTTGTGGCATGAGAAGAGTGGGAGGTGGGTTGATTAGAAAGGGTAGAGAGTGGTGGGATGAAGAAGTAAGAGTATTAGTGAAAGAGAAGAGAGAGGCATTTGGACGATTTTTGCAGGGAAAAAATGAAATTGAGTGGGAGACGTATAAAAGAAAGAGACAGGAGGTCAAGAGAAAGGTGCAAGAGGTGAAAAAAAGGGCAAATGAGAGTTGGGGTGAGAGAGTATCATTAAATTTTAGGGAGAATAAAAAGATGTTCTGGAAGGAGGTAAATAAAGTGCGTAAGACAAGGGAGCAAATGGGAACTTCAGTGAAGGGCGCAAATGGGGAGGTGATAACAAGTAGTGGTGATGTGAGAAGGAGATGGAGTGAGTATTTTGAAGGTTTGTTGAATGTGTTTGATGATAGAGTGGCAGATATAGGGTGTTTTGGTCGAGGTGGTGTGCAAAGTGCGAGGATTAAGGAAAATGATTTGGTAAACAGAGAAGAGGTAGTAAAAGCTTTGCGGAAGATGAAAGCCGGCAAGGTAGCAGGTTTGGATGGTATTGCAGTGGAATTTATTAAAAAAGGGGGTGACTGTATTGTTGACTGGTTGGTAAGGTTATTTAATGTATGTATGACTCATGGTGAGGTGCCTGAGGATTGGCGGAATGCGTGCATAGTGCGATTGTACAAAGGCAAAGGGGATAAGAGTGAGTGCTCAAATTACAGAGGTATAAGTTTGTTGAGTATTCCTGGCAAATTGTATGGGAGGGTATTGATTGAGAGGGTGAAGGCATGTACAGAGCATGAGATTGGGGAAGAGCAGTGTGGTTTCAGAAGTGGTAGAGGATGTGTGGATCAGGTGTTTGCTTTGAAGAATGTATGCGAGAAATACTTAGAAAAGCAAATGGATTTGTATGTAGCATTTATGGATCTGGAGAAGGCATATGATAGAGTTGATAGAGATGCTCTGTGGAAGGTATTAAGAATATATGGTGTGGGAGGCAAGTTGTTAGAAGCAGTGAAAAGTTTTTATCGAGGATGTAAGGCATGTGTACGTGTAGGAAGAGAGGAAAGTGATTGGTTCTCAGTGAATGTAGGTTTGCGGCAGGGGTGTGTGATGTCTCCATGGTTGTTTAATTTGTTTATGGATGGGGTTGTTAGGGAGGTGAATGCAAGAGTTTTGGAAAGAGGGGCAAGGATGAAGTCTGTTGGGGATGAGAGAGCTTGGGAAGTGAGTCAGTTGTTGTTCGCTGATGATACAGCGCTGGTGGCTGATTCGTGTGAGAAACTGCAGAAGCTGGTGACTTAGTTTGGTAAAGTGTGTGAAAGAAGAAAGTTAAGAGTAAATGTGAATAAGAGCAAGGTTATTAGGTACAGTAGGGTTGAGGGTCAAGTCAATTGGGAGGTGAGTTTGAATGGAGAAAAACTGGAGGAAGTGAAGTGTTTTAGATATCTGGGAGTGGATCTGGCAGCGGCTGGAAACATGGAAGCGGAAGTGGATCATAGGGTGGGGGAGGGGGCGAAAATTCTGGGAGCCTTGAAGAATGTGTGAAAGTCGAGAACATTATCTCGGAAAGCAAAAATGGGTATGTTTGAAGGAATAGTGGTTCCAACAATGTTGTATGGTTGCGAGGCGTGGACTATGGATAGAGTTGTGCGCAGGAGGATGGATGTGCTGGAAATGAGATGTTTGAGGACAATGTTTGGTGTGAGGTGGTTTGATCGAGTAAGTAACGTAAGGGTAAGAGGGATGTGTGGAAATAAAAAGAGCGTGGTTGAGAGAGCAGAAGAGGGTGTTTTGAAATGGTTTGGTCACATGGAGAGAATGAGTGAGGAAAGATTGACCAAGAGGATATATGTGTCGGAGGTGGAGGGAACGAGGAGAAGAGGGAGACCAAATTGGAGGTGGAAAGATGGAGTGAAAAAGATTTTGTGTGATCGGGGCCTGAACATGCAGGAGGGTGAAAGGAGGGCAAGGAATAGAGTGAATTGGAGCGATGTGGTATACCGGGGTTGACGTGCTGTCAGTGGATTGAATCAAGGCATGTGAAGCGTCTGGGGTAAACCATGGAAAGCTGTGTAGGTATGTATATTTGCGTGTGTGGACGTATGTATATACATGTGTATGGGGGTGGGTTGGGCCATTTCTTTCGTCTGTTTCCTTGCGCTACCTCGCAAACGCGGGAGACAGTGACAAAGCAAAAAAAAA
Source organism: Panulirus ornatus (assembly GCF_036320965.1). Lineage (NCBI taxonomy): Eukaryota > Metazoa > Arthropoda > Malacostraca > Decapoda > Palinuridae > Panulirus > Panulirus ornatus. Next base: position 22,909,458 of record NC_092245.1, read on the forward strand.
AAAAAAAAAAAAATATATATATATATATATATATATATATATATATATATATATATATATATATATATATATATATTATCCCTGGGGATAGGGGAGAAAGAATACTTCCCACGTATTCCCTGCGTGTCGTAGAAGGCGACTAAAAGGGGAGGGAGCGGGGGGCTGGAAATCCTCCCCTCTCGTTTTTTTTTTTTTTAATTTTCCAAAAGATGGAACAGAGAATTCGGCCAGGTGAGGGTATTCCCTCAAAGGCCCAGTCCTCTGTTCTTAACGCTACCTCGCTAATGCGGGAAATGGCGAATAGTTTGAAAGAAAGAAAAGAAAATATATATATATATATATATATATATATATATATATATATATATATATATATATATATATATATATATATATCTTTTTCTTTCTTTCAAACTATTCGCCATTTCCCGCGTTAGCAAGGTAGCGTTAAGGACTACGTGGGAAGTATTCTTTCTTTCCTATCCCCAGGGATATATATATATATATATATATATATATATATATATATATTTTTTTTTTTTTTTTTTTTTTTTGTTTGTTTTTTAACTCCACTATTTCCCGCGTTAGCGAGGTACTGTTAAGAACAGAAGATTGAGCCTTTGAGGGAATATCCTCACTTGTCCCACTTCTCTGTTCCTTCTTTTGGAAAATTAAAAACAAGAGGGGAGGATTTCCAGCCCCACCGCTCCCTTCCCTTTTAGTCGCCTTCTGCAACACGCAGGGAATACGTGGGAAGTATTCTTTCTCCCCTATCCCCAAGGATAATATATATATATATGTAGAGGGTGTTTCGAAATGGTTTGGGCACATGGAGAGAATGAGTGAGGAAAGATTGACCAAGAGCATATATGTGTCGGAGGTGGAGGGAACGAGGAGAAGTGGGAGACCAAATTGGAGGTAGCAGGATGGAGTGAAAAAGATTTTGAGTGATCGGGTCCTGAACATGCAGGAGGGTGAAAGGCGTGCAAGGAATAGAGTGAATTGGAACGATGTGGTATACCGGGGTCGACGTGCTGTCAATGGATTGAACCAGGGCATGCGAAGCGTCTGGGGTAAACCACGGAAAGTTCTGTGGGGCCTGGATGTGGAAGGGGAGCTGTGGTTTCAGTGCATTATTACATGACAGCTAGTGACTGAGTGTGAACGAATGGGGCCTTTGTTGTCTTTTCCTAGCGCTACCTCGCACACATGAGGGGGGAGGGTGTTGTTATTCCATGTGTGGCGGGGTGGCGATGGTAATGAATAAAGGCAGACAGTATGAATTATGTACATGGGTATATATGTATATGTCTGTGTGTGTATATATATGTATACATTGAGATGAATAGGTATGTATATTTGCGTGTGTGGACGTGTATGTATATACATTTGTCTGTGGGTGGGTTGGGCCATTCTTTCGTCTGTTTACTTGCGCTACCTCGCTAACACGGGAGACAGCGACAAAGCAAAATAAATAAATAAAAAATAAATAAATAAATAAATATATATATATATATGGATGTGCTGGAAGTGAGATGTTTGAGGACAATGTGTGGTGTGAGGTGGTTTGATCGAGTAAGTAACGTAAGGGTAAGAGAGATGTGTGGAAATAAAAAGAGCGTGGTTGAGAGAGCAGAAGAGGGTGTTTTGAAATGGTTTGGGCACATGGAGAGAATGAGTGAGGAAAGATTGACCAAGAGGATATATGTGTCGGAGGTGGAGGAAACGAGGAGAAGAGGGAGACCGAATTGGAGGTGGAAAGATGGAGTGAAAAGGATTTTGTGTGATCGGGGCCTGAACATGCAGGAGGGTGAAAGGAGGGCAAGGAATAGAGTGAATTGGAGCGATGTGGTATACAGGGGTTGACGTGCTGTCAGTGGACTGAATCAGGGCATGTGAAGCGTCCAGGGTAAACCATGGAAAGCTGTGTAGGTATGTATATTTGCGTGTGTGGACGTGTGTATGTACATGTGTATGGGGGGGGGTTGGGCCATTTCTTTCGTCTGTTTCCTTGCGCTACCTCGCAAACGCGGGAGACAGCGACGAGGTATAAAAAAAAAAAAAAAAAAAAAATATATATATATATATATATATATATATATATATATATATATATATATATATATATATATATTGTTACGGAACACGTGTGTTTGTGTCCACGTGGTTCGTATGTGTCTTGGTGTATCTCTGTGTATGACGTGTCCTGGGTGTAGGGAGCGGCTTCTATCGGCCCGGATCTCACCCTCCCTGACCGTGTTGATTGCCTTAGTAATCATGTCTTGACCCAGACCTTGACCAGCCCTGTAACACCCAAACGTCAGGTCAACGGCGTCAGGTCCAACCATGGGAACAGCTACGGTGTGTCGTCACGTGCGTTCGCCGCCGGCGTGGACAAAGGAACAGAGGAGGCTGGATGCACGCCACATGTGTAGGCCGGACCTTAGGCCTCTTTCAGCCAATCAAGTCGAGGAGAGGGCATGACAACCAGTCTCTTGACCTATCCAGGGCAATTGTGTCATTGTGACCTATAGCAGAACTAGGTGGCGGGTCGAGGCGTGGCCAGCTGTTCCTGCCTTGTTGGTCATTCAGATAAAAGCTCAGACAATCGTCTGAGACCTTGATTCCTTCACCAGTCTCGAGCCCAACAACAAAAGGTAATGTAGGCTTTCCCTGTCTCGAACCCCGTAGCCACCGCTGCCCTAGGTTGTAAGATGTTACTGTGTCCCGTCAAGTTTGACTAGGTTGTAAGATGTTACTGTGTCCCGTCAAAGTATGACTAGGTTGTAAGATGTTACTGTGTCCCGTCAAGTATGACTAGGTTGTAAGATGTTTACTGTGTCATGCCAAGCTTAACTAAGTGTAATGATATGTTACTGTGTCAAGTCAAGCTTAACTAAGTATAACAATGATGTTACTGTGTTGCGTCAGGTTAGCTAAGTGCAACGATTGTTACTGTGTCACGTCAGAATCTAACTAAATGTAATGCTATCGAGCAAAGTGTCAACGGAAAGAGATCTCCTGGTTTGAAATCTTATCTGGAATTGTTAACATATGTTCAATGTTAAACTCATGTTCAGTGTTAACGTAAATGATTCGTGCCTGATTTATGTGTTCACCTTGTACATTTGAATTCTTTTCATTATAAGTAATTCTAACCTTTGTGTTTGTTTAACCCTATAACGTTAAGATAGCGTCATCCTGAGTTGTGCTATATTACAAATCTACCGTCCTTGCAAAGACGAGGACCAGTAGAGTATTTGTAACATATATATGTTGCTGGCGACCTTGCTATAATAAGTGCTGAGTTCGTAACAATATAAATTGGCGACCTTGTCCGAATATATATTATATTTGAATTCGTAACATATAAACTGGCGACCCTTGCCAGGATATTTCTTGCCTTAACGGAATCTCTTTCCTTGATTCATTAATCATGTCGTTGATCAGTGTTGACAATACCGCTCAATCATTAACGTCGGTCAAAGTCTCTATCCTTCCCCATATCCCTAGTGATATTAATGTTGATCTCAGTTATTGGCGAAAGCAGCTAGAGATAGCTAAGGTCAATGCACAAGCACAGTTACAAGTGCAGAGGAAGAAGACTGAACAAGCTAGGTTAGCTTTCGAACGTGAAAGACTTAGACTAAACGCTTCACCATCAGGACCAGTGTCGTCTCAGTTGGGTAACTTACATGTACCGAAGTTCAGTAAACTTGACGTGGGCAGACGTTCAAATGGCTATGACGACAGAGGGAGGACCAATGGTAATGTAATCCCACCTGAATCTGCTACCTTGCCGGTAACTCATAGAAGTCAGGGGAAATACTCCAACAGAGTTAAGAGTTGTTTTAATTGTGGCAAGGCTGGGCACCAGGTGAGGGATTGCTGGGCTCGAGCGAAGGAATCCAGAGACTTTACCAAAAGTAGGTCGGTAAGTCTCTTCTCAGCTTTAGGTCCACTTAATAAAGTAGGTAAGGCTGTCCCTGCTCTTAGGAAAGTGAGGGGTTGCGAGAGTGTTAATCAAGTAGTTAAGAATCCGTTCTGTGGGAACTACAATGCGTTCCTGTCTGAGGGTTGTGTTCGTAGATGTGGTGTACGACGAAAAGAAACCGTATCACGGGATTCTGGTGCGCTGCAGTCCCCGATGTTGGATGGCTTGGTGCCGCGAGAAGAGTTTGGAGACCGCGTCTTGCCTGATGGACTGTCGGGTCCCAAGGAAGCTCCACTAGTTGATGTGAGAGTAGGAACAGATCTCTTTACGGACCATGCCCTAGTAGGGACTGTAGATAAGTTACCTGTCTTAGACGTGGACGTTGTGTTAGGCAGTGACCTAGCGGGTGGGAAGATGAACCCAGTGCCGGTGTTGCCTACGGGCCCGGTGGAGTCCACGGAGGCAGGGCAGCTTGAGGAAGAGGTACCAGAGATAGTCTACAACCACGATGGTGCCAGGCTTATGACAGCTGGCACGGCAGGCCGTGTGCCTGAGGACATAGCCGTTAAGACGGAGGAAGTGAAGACCAGCGAGAGGAAGCTGTGTGATACCCTCTCCCCTGGAGTTGCCTCCGTTGAAACAGTGGATTTAAAGACTCTCCCCCCGAGTGAGGCCAGCGAGGAGAAGCCGCGTGATACCCTCTCCCCTGGGGTAGACTCCGTTAAGTCGGAGGAAGTGAAGTCTCTCCCTACGAGTGAGTCTAGTGAGAGGGAGCTGTGTGAGACCCTCTCCCCTGGTGTGGACTCCGTTGAGACTGAGGATTTGTCTCGCGCCCATTCAAGAGAGAAGATTCTCCCTGAGGACAAAATTAGTGAGAAGTGTGATACCTTCTGTGCTGGTTCTGAGTCTGTACAAGAATCAGTGGATGAGACTGAGTATTTGTCTCGCACCCATTCAAGAGAGAAGACTCTCCATGAGGATGAAATTGGTGAGGAGAAGCTGTGTGATACCTCCCATGCTGATTTCGAGTCCGAACGAGACTCAGTGAGTGAGACTGTGGATTTGTCTCACGCCCATTTAAGAGAGAAGACTCTCCATGAAGATGGAATTAGTGAGGAGAAGCTGTGTGATGCCTCCTGTGCTAGTTTCGAGTCCGAACGAGATTCAGTGGGTGAGACTGTGGATTTGTCTCGCGCCCATTCAAGAGAGAAGACTCTCCATGAAGATGGAATTAGTGAGGAGAAGCTGTGTGATTCCTCCTGTGCTAGTTTCGAGTCCGAACGAGATTCGGTGGGTGAGACTGTGGATTTGTCTCACGCCCATTTAAGAGAGAAGACTCTCCATGAAGATGGAATTAGTGAGGAGAAGCTGTGTGATTCCTCCTGTGCTAGTTTCGAGTCCGAACGAGATTCGGTGGGTGAGACTGTGGATTTGTCTCGATCCCATTCAAGAGAGAAGACTCTCCATGAGGATGAAATTGGTGAGGATAAGCTGTGTGATGCCTCCTGTGCTAGTTTCGAGTCCGTACGAGATTCAGTGAGTGAGACTGAGTATTTGTCTCGCACCCATTCAAGAGAGAAGACTCTCCATGAGGATGAAATAAGGGAGGAGATGTGTGATACCTCCCGTGCTGATTCTGAGTCTGTACAAGAATCAGTGGATGAGACTGAGTATTTGTCTCGCACCCATTCAAGAGAGAAGACTCTCCATGAGGATGAAATAAGGGAGGAGATGTGTGATACCTCCCGTGCTGATTCTGAGTCTGTACAAGAATCAGTGGATGAGACTGAGGATTTGTCTCGCACCCATTCAAGAGAGACTCCGGAACGGAGGACAATATGGCCTGACAAACGATCTCGTTGGAGAAGGTTTGAGGCGGGCGACGAGGTGTTACTTCTACTACAGCAGCCAGGTCAACCCTTGGTTGCCCGGTTTCAGGGTCCCTACACCATCATCTGGAGTGTAGGAGACTCAAATTACCTTGTCTCTACCCCCGATAGGCGCAGAAGTCAGAGTTTATGCCACATCAACATGCCTGAGCGATGTTTCAGTCGTGATCCTCCCCCTTTGGAACCGACGGTGCCAGTCTGCATCATCTTACGTCCAGCGGTAGCCGTGTGTGAGGAAGCCGACGACTTAGCTACGAGTGTCTCGGAGACCTGGGACCCGGGCGGAGGTGTGAGAGAACTGAACTCGGATATGGTTGGGTACTGTAGGATGTCATTGTAAATTTTGCAACACTCGCAATCCCCTCTGACAGAGTTATTGATGTTTGGAATGAGCAGTGTGAGACAGTCTCTCTCATCAATTAGGAACACTACCTTTTTTAACTGTTATATTTTGCAGGCTCCAACCAGATTAGCTGTGAATGCCAGCGATGCTGACGCTGAAGTCCTCGTGCAGGAGGACAGAGAGAAGGTTGAGCCCAAACAAATAGCCACCATGGAGATGGAACCTTTGTCTGTTATTTGTGTTATAACACTTTATATATTTGTGTCCTTCAGGCAATCAGTACTGACTACCAACCCTTCAAAATGTTAACAAGTTATGGGATCGGAGTCAGATATTAATCAGGTGGGCCTTGTTTCTTTTTCAAGAGTACAGTTAGATATTCACCATATTGCTGGCGCACATAATGTGTTAGCCGATTGTTTATCCCGCTCTTAACGCTAGAAAATTCCTCTTCTAGGAATTTTCTCCTTTAAGGAGGGGGGTGTTACGGAACACGTGTGTTTGTGTCCACGTGGTTCGTATGTGTCTTGGTGTATCTCTGTGTATGACGTGTCCTGGGTGTAGGGAGCGGCTTCTATCGGCCCGGATCTCACCCTCCCTGACCGTGTTGATTGCCTTAGTAATCATGTCTTGACCCAGACCTTGACCAGCCCTGTAACACCCAAACGTCAGGTCAACGGCGTCAGGTCCAACCATGGGAACAGCTACGGTGTGTCGTCACGTGCGTTCGCCGCCGGCGTGGACAAAGGAACAGAGGAGGCTGGATGCACGCCACATGTGTAGGCCGGACCTTAGGCCTCTTTCAGCCAATCAAGTCGAGGAGAGGGCATGACAACCAGTCTCTTGACCTATCCAGGGCAATTGTGTCATTGTGACCTATAGCAGAACTAGGTGGCGGGTCGAGGCGTGGCCAGCTGTTCCTGCCTTGTTGGTCATTCAGATAAAAGCTCAGACAATCGTCTGAGACCTTGATTCCTTCACCAGTCTCGAGCCCAACAACAAAAGGTAATGTAGGCTTTCCCTGTCTCGAACCCCGTAGCCACCGCTGCCCTAGGTTGTAAGATGTTACTGTGTCCCGTCAAGTTTGACTAGGTTGTAAGATGTTACTGTGTCCCGTCAAAGTATGACTAGGTTGTAAGATGTTACTGTGTCCCGTCAAGTATGACTAGGTTGTAAGATGTTTACTGTGTCATGCCAAGCTTAACTAAGTGTAATGATATGTTACTGTGTCAAGTCAAGCTTAACTAAGTATAACAATGATGTTACTGTGTTGCGTCAGGTTAGCTAAGTGCAACGATTGTTACTGTGTCACGTCAGAATCTAACTAAATGTAATGCTATCGAGCAAAGTGTCAACGGAAAGAGATCTCCTGGTTTGAAATCTTATCTGGAATTGTTAACATATGTTCAATGTTAAACTCATGTTCAGTGTTAACGTAAATGATTCGTGCCTGATTTATGTGTTCACCTTGTACATTTGAATTCTTTTCATTATAAGTAATTCTAACCTTTGTGTTTGTTTAACCCTATAACGTTAAGATAGCGTCATCCTGAGTTGTGCTATATTACAAATCTACCGTCCTTGCAAAGACGAGGACCAGTAGAGTATTTGTAACATATATATGTTGCTGGCGACCTTGCTATAATAAGTGCTGAGTTCGTAACAATATAAATTGGCGACCTTGTCCGAATATATATTATATTTGAATTCGTAACATATAAACTGGCGACCCTTGCCAGGATATTTCTTGCCTTAACGGAATCTCTTTCCTTGATTCATTAATCATGTCGTTGATCAGTGTTGACAATACCGCTCAATCATTAACGTCGGTCAAAGTCTCTATCCTTCCCCATATCCCTAGTGATATTAATGTTGATCTCAGTTATTGGCGAAAGCAGCTAGAGATAGCTAAGGTCAATGCACAAGCACAGTTACAAGTGCAGAGGAAGAAGACTGAACAAGCTAGGTTAGCTTTCGAACGTGAAAGACTTAGACTAAACGCTTCACCATCAGGACCAGTGTCGTCTCAGTTGGGTAACTTACATGTACCGAAGTTCAGTAAACTTGACGTGGGCAGACGTTCAAATGGCTATGACGACAGAGGGAGGACCAATGGTAATGTAATCCCACCTGAATCTGCTACCTTGCCGGTAACTCATAGAAGTCAGGGGAAATACTCCAACAGAGTTAAGAGTTGTTTTAATTGTGGCAAGGCTGGGCACCAGGTGAGGGATTGCTGGGCTCGAGCGAAGGAATCCAGAGACTTTACCAAAAGTAGGTCGGTAAGTCTCTTCTCAGCTTTAGGTCCACTTAATAAAGTAGGTAAGGCTGTCCCTGCTCTTAGGAAAGTGAGGGGTTGCGAGAGTGTTAATCAAGTAGTTAAGAATCCGTTCTGTGGGAACTACAATGCGTTCCTGTCTGAGGGTTGTGTTCGTAGATGTGGTGTACGACGAAAAGAAACCGTATCACGGGATTCTGGTGCGCTGCAGTCCCCGATGTTGGATGGCTTGGTGCCGCGAGAAGAGTTTGGAGACCGCGTCTTGCCTGATGGACTGTCGGGTCCCAAGGAAGCTCCACTAGTTGATGTGAGAGTAGGAACAGATCTCTTTACGGACCATGCCCTAGTAGGGACTGTAGATAAGTTACCTGTCTTAGACGTGGACGTTGTGTTAGGCAGTGACCTAGCGGGTGGGAAGATGAACCCAGTGCCGGTGTTGCCTACGGGCCCGGTGGAGTCCACGGAGGCAGGGCAGCTTGAGGAAGAGGTACCAGAGATAGTCTACAACCACGATGGTGCCAGGCTTATGACAGCTGGCACGGCAGGCCGTGTGCCTGAGGACATAGCCGTTAAGACGGAGGAAGTGAAGACCAGCGAGAGGAAGCTGTGTGATACCCTCTCCCCTGGAGTTGCCTCCGTTGAAACAGTGGATTTAAAGACTCTCCCCCCGAGTGAGGCCAGCGAGGAGAAGCCGCGTGATACCCTCTCCCCTGGGGTAGACTCCGTTAAGTCGGAGGAAGTGAAGTCTCTCCCTACGAGTGAGTCTAGTGAGAGGGAGCTGTGTGAGACCCTCTCCCCTGGTGTGGACTCCGTTGAGACTGAGGATTTGTCTCGCGCCCATTCAAGAGAGAAGATTCTCCCTGAGGACAAAATTAGTGAGAAGTGTGATACCTTCTGTGCTGGTTCTGAGTCTGTACAAGAATCAGTGGATGAGACTGAGTATTTGTCTCGCACCCATTCAAGAGAGAAGACTCTCCATGAGGATGAAATTGGTGAGGAGAAGCTGTGTGATACCTCCCATGCTGATTTCGAGTCCGAACGAGACTCAGTGAGTGAGACTGTGGATTTGTCTCACGCCCATTTAAGAGAGAAGACTCTCCATGAAGATGGAATTAGTGAGGAGAAGCTGTGTGATGCCTCCTGTGCTAGTTTCGAGTCCGAACGAGATTCAGTGGGTGAGACTGTGGATTTGTCTCGCGCCCATTCAAGAGAGAAGACTCTCCATGAAGATGGAATTAGTGAGGAGAAGCTGTGTGATTCCTCCTGTGCTAGTTTCGAGTCCGAACGAGATTCGGTGGGTGAGACTGTGGATTTGTCTCACGCCCATTTAAGAGAGAAGACTCTCCATGAAGATGGAATTAGTGAGGAGAAGCTGTGTGATTCCTCCTGTGCTAGTTTCGAGTCCGAACGAGATTCGGTGGGTGAGACTGTGGATTTGTCTCGATCCCATTCAAGAGAGAAGACTCTCCATGAGGATGAAATTGGTGAGGATAAGCTGTGTGATGCCTCCTGTGCTAGTTTCGAGTCCGTACGAGATTCAGTGAGTGAGACTGAGTATTTGTCTCGCACCCATTCAAGAGAGAAGACTCTCCATGAGGATGAAATAAGGGAGGAGATGTGTGATACCTCCCGTGCTGATTCTGAGTCTGTACAGAATCAGTGGATGAGACTGAGTATTTGTCTCGCACCCATTCAAGAGAGAAGACTCTCCATGAGGATGAAATAAGGGAGGAGATGTGTGATACCTCCCGTGCTGATTCTGAGTCTGTACAAGAATCAGTGGATGAGACTGAGGATTTGTCTCGCACCCATTCAAGAGAGACTCCGGAACGGAGGACAATATGGCCTGACAAACGATCTCGTTGGAGAAGGTTTGAGGCGGGCGACGAGGTGTTACTTCTACTACAGCAGCCAGGTCAACCCTTGGTTGCCCGGTTTCAGGGTCCCTACACCATCATCTGGAGTGTAGGAGACTCAAATTACCTTGTCTCTACCCCCGATAGGCGCAGAAGTCAGAGTTTATGCCACATCAACATGCCTGAGCGATGTTTCAGTCGTGATCCTCCCCCTTTGGAACCGACGGTGCCAGTCTGCATCATCTTACGTCCAGCGGTAGCCGTGTGTGAGGAAGCCGACGACTTAGCTACGAGTGTCTCGGAGACCTGGGACCCGGGCGGAGGTGTGAGAGAACTGAACTCGGATATGGTTGGGTACTGTAGGATGTCATTGTAAATTTTGCAACACTCGCAATCCCCTCTGACAGAGTTATTGATGTTTGGAATGAGCAGTGTGAGACAGTCTCTCTCATCAATTAGGAACACTACCTTTTTTAACTGTTATATTTTGCAGGCTCCAACCAGATTAGCTGTGAATGCCAGCGATGCTGACGCTGAAGTCCTCGTGCAGGAGGACAGAGAGAAGGTTGAGCCCAAACAAATAGCCACCATGGAGATGGAACCTTTGTCTGTTATTTGTGTTATAACACTTTATATATTTGTGTCCTTCAGGCAATCAGTACTGACTACCAACCCTTCAAAATGTTAACAAGTTATGGGATCGGAGTCAGATATTAATCAGGTGGGCCTTGTTTCTTTTTCAAGAGTACAGTTAGATATTCACCATATTGCTGGCGCACATAATGTGTTAGCCGATTGTTTATCCCGCTCTTAACGCTAGAAAATTCCTCTTCTAGGAATTTTCTCCTTTAAGGAGGGGGGTGTTACGGAACACGTGTGTTTGTGTCCACGTGGTTCGTATGTGTCTTGGTGTATCTCTGTGTATGACGTGTCCTGGGTGTAGGGAGCGGCTTCTATCGGCCCGGATCTCACCCTCCCTGACCGTGTTGATTGCCTTAGTAATCATGTCTTGACCCAGACCTTGACCAGCCCTGTAACACCCAAACGTCAGGTCAACGGCGTCAGGTCCAACCATGGGAACAGCTACGGTGTGTCGTCACGTGCGTTCGCCGCCGGCGTGGACAAAGGAACAGAGGAGGCTGGATGCACGCCACATGTGTAGGCCGGACCTTAGGCCTCTTTCAGCCAATCAAGTCGAGGAGAGGGCATGACAACCAGTCTCTTGACCTATCCAGGGCAATTGTGTCATTGTGACCTATAGCAGAACTAGGTGGCGGGTCGAGGCGTGGCCAGCTGTTCCTGCCTTGTTGGTCATTCAGATAAAAGCTCAGACAATCGTCTGAGACCTTGATTCCTTCACCAGTCTCGAGCCCAACAACAAAAGGTAATGTAGGCTTTCCCTGTCTCGAACCCCGTAGCCACCGCTGCCCTAGGTTGTAAGATGTTACTGTGTCCCGTCAAGTTTGACTAGGTTGTAAGATGTTACTGTGTCCCGTCAAAGTATGACTAGGTTGTAAGATGTTACTGTGTCCCGTCAAGTATGACTAGGTTGTAAGATGTTTACTGTGTCATGCCAAGCTTAACTAAGTGTAATGATATGTTACTGTGTCAAGTCAAGCTTAACTAAGTATAACAATGATGTTACTGTGTTGCGTCAGGTTAGCTAAGTGCAACGATTGTTACTGTGTCACGTCAGAATCTAACTAAATGTAATGCTATCGAGCAAAGTGTCAACGGAAAGAGATCTCCTGGTTTGAAATCTTATCTGGAATTGTTAACATATGTTCAATGTTAAACTCATGTTCAGTGTTAACGTAAATGATTCGTGCCTGATTTATGTGTTCACCTTGTACATTTGAATTCTTTTCATTATAAGTAATTCTAACCTTTGTGTTTGTTTAACCCTATAACGTTAAGATAGCGTCATCCTGAGTTGTGCTATATTACAAATCTACCGTCCTTGCAAAGACGAGGACCAGTAGAGTATTTGTAACATATATATGTTGCTGGCGACCTTGCTATAATAAGTGCTGAGTTCGTAACAATATAAATTGGCGACCTTGTCCGAATATATATTATATTTGAATTCGTAACAATATATATATATATATATATATATATATATATATATATATATATATATATATATATATAGATAGATAGATAGATAGATAGATAGATAGATAGATAGATAGATAGATAGACAGATAGATAGATAGATAGATAGATGGACAATGAATCGAAGTGGTAATAAAGCACAAGTTTGGAATGGAGGTTTAATCCAAAGGTCAGGCCAGCAGACAAAAGCATTAGGGTCGAGCGGGAAGCGAAGGGGATCCATCCATTAGGCTTCGTGTGGCGCACGCAGTCTCCCGAGTGCTCAAGCTACACTTCCTGCTCTGTTTCCTTTCTTAGAGGACCAGTCCTGCAGGGTATACCCGCTCAGCTGCCCTAGACCACATCAGAAAACCAGCTCGAGTATTCGTAGAATGTTAGAGCAGGATGTATGTTGCTTCGACCCGCCTTTCTCGCGCACCTCTGGTGGAACACCAGACATCACACTATCTAGGAAGATGTGAACTATCGTCCTTACGTATTATTACCTTGTTGTTCAAAGTCCAGTTTTTTTGGAAGTCACTCTTGCGCTCATATACCCTTTTCCTCCAGCCCTCAACCAGTCTCTCAGTAGCGCACGTTTTCACATCCGCTACACGGTATTATGTATACGATGCTCAGTTCTTCTAGTCCATTGCTCTGCATTATTTTCCGCATACTCCTCAGTTCATTGATCTTCCCCGATGCCCTGACAACAGTGGTGATCTGAAGGACACGGACATCAGTATTTTGTCACACATCAGTATTTTGTCACCGCCCCTAAAGAGATGTACAGTTAACTACTACAAAGATGGGATCGAGGATGTTAACAAAGACGATACTAGAAGTAAGAAAGCTTGAAGTATTAGGAAAAGTTAGACGTCTTAGATGTGTCCACCACCAAGGAAGAGAGAAGAGTAAGGAGTGATCTGGTAGCAACCTTGAAGTTCTTAATTCATCCTGATGGTCTAGAAAGCAAACAGTTCTTCGGAAGATGCAAGGATACAACATCTAAAGGCTATAACATGAATCTAAACCAGAGACTTGTTAGAAAAAAAGGTGTAAAGTATAAAGGAGTATTGTATAAGAATAATCGATGAATGGAATCACCAAAGTAAGACCATTGTAAACGTGTCCAGCATACACAAGTCTGAAAAGCTGTACAGAAGTGTCAAGATATTGGGCCTACGAATGTAGAACACCCAACTCCATTCAGTATTAAGTAGGTAATTACACTAGAATTCAAGGGGCTGATACACCAATACTACTAGACATTACCTCATACATATTGGCATGGAGATTAAGAATATCATAAGTGTTACACCAATAGGAAGAAGTGATTATGTAAGGCTTGGGTACGATGTAGTAAATAAAACCATAAGTATGTAAGAGAGGAAACTCGGCTCAAAAAAAGTATAATAATAGAAACTACACAGAACTCAGCAATCTTTATAGGCACGTGAATGGGAAAATGGAGTTCTGTAGACATAATATAGATCTTTGTTATGGGGGATTCTGTAGAATTTATCAGAAAGGAACAGGGACATGTGCACCTTTCACCCACACATACAGAGGAAGGGTAAAAGAAACGAAAACTGTGGTTAAGTAAGAGATTTCAAAACGCAAAAGAACTTAGGAATGCACTGAGGCAGCAACAAAGCTAATCAAATGAGCACAGAGGCAGCAACAAAGCCAATCAAATGAACATGGGAAGCAACAAAGCCAATCAAATGAGCATGAGGAAGCAACAAAGCCAATCAAATGAGCACTGAGCCAACAACAAAGCCAATCAAATGAGCACTGAGGCAGCAACAAACCCCCCAACCAACATTTGATACGTATATGAGAACAGAAGAAAAGGACAGTAAGGCCAGAAGGGAGGAACAGAACAACTTTTGAAAAGACTATTATAGAGGAGGCAGGAGATAATGTAACCCTCCTTTGTACGTCAGTCAGAATCAAAATCTCAGTGAAAGACCAGCTAATCAGGCTAAGGGACCCAGAGTGAAGAGAGGCTGAATGACAAGTTCAAAGGAGTATTTACGGTGAGAGACACTGTGGTCACCAAAACCAGTGAGACTGAACTGCCGGGGGCGCCCTGAAAAACACTGAAATATCTACTGAAGACATAAACAGATAGGCAAGAGGTCTTGTTCCGTATAAAACTCTTGGTTGTGAGGAAGTTTTCCCATATGTGTTTAAGTTAAATGCAGGAGAGGATCGTGGCCTCTGTATTTGGACCGTGGGAAAGTATTTAATATTGTACCATTTAGGAGACTGATAAAGGCGCTATTTCTTCAGGCATGAATATAGGGGGAGAAATGGATGGGTTGAAATTCAGGCTAGTGGGAGGGAACAAAGGACGCCCGTCAGAGAAGCCTCTTCGAAAAGGATTGTGGTCACCAGTGGCGTGCCACAGGACTCGGTCCTGGAAACATTGTTTTTCTTGATCTATACAAAGGACTAACCACAAAGACTGAACTCATGCCTGAGCATGTTTTGGGATGATGCCAAGGTCATGAAGAAAGTAGAGCGATAAGAGTGGCATCACATCATAAATTGAGCACAAAACAATCTCCAAACTTTGTGTGATGGATGGATGAAATTCAGCCCGAGTAAACACAAAGCAACAGGGGTGAGACACAGTGAAAGACCTCGAGACGAATGTCGTCTACAAGAAATAGCAACAGGAATTTTGTGTGTGTGTGTGTGTGTGTGTGTGTGTGTGTGTGTGTGTGTGTGAGGGAGGGGACACTTCACCTAACCTGTTGCCAGACCCCCATCCTCAGAATGGTACTAAGGACACAAACTGTCTCCTGCCAGATATAGAAATTCCATTCAAGCTCATGAATAAGGAAATATTCAGCAAAGAGTTCATAACTTACATTCAGCCAAAACTAAAATACGCGTCTCAAGTTTGATTCCCGCACTTTAAGAAGCACAAAGAACTAATAGAGAAAGCTCAGAGAAGGGCAACAAAGACAGCACCAGAATTTAGAGAAATGAGTTACAGTGATAGGCTATAATAAGGCCATACACTGTCCAACATGGAGGAGAAAGAGTAAGGGGTGTCTCGGTGACAACCTCAAAGTTTTTGGACCAGTTGGAAGACATCAACAGCCAACAGGTCCTTTACAGATAGCAGAAGAGAACAACCAGAGTCTGTATCACGAAATTAAGGAGAAACTTGCTATCAAGATGAAGGCTCTTTCATAGTATAAATGCAGTGGATGAGTGAAATTAACTAAGCAATGAGATTGTGAAAGATGACAGTATACCAAAGTTTTAAAAATACTTATGATAGCAGAGAAAGTTCAAGAGAAGGGACCTACAAGTGTAGAACTCCCTCCCAATACTGAACAAATTGGTAACTATATACTCAAGCATAAGTGTATACAAGTATGCACGCGCGCGCACTCACACACACACACACACACACACACACACACACACACACACACACACACACACACAAACACATTACGAAAGAACTTGGAACTTGAGGTAAACACGAGGAGGAATCCTAGAACTTTATAACAAACGTCTGAAATCTTCCTGAAATGTACGATGGGTTCATGTAATCTGATTACGATACCTGGAAATAACCTGGAGTCTTCACAGGATACACGGAAAGGGGCTGGAACCATATTGAGGTACTCAAGATGCTACGAGTTCCATATTGAGGTACTCAAGATGCTACGAGTTCCATATTGAGGTACTTAAGATTCTTTAACGAGTTCCATATTGAGGTACTCAAGATTCTACTAGTTCCATCTTGAGGTACTCAAGATTCTTTAACGAGTTCCATATTGAGATACTCAAGATTCTACGAGTTTCAAATTGAGGTACTTAAGATTCTACGAATTCCATATTGAGGTACTCAAGATTCTACGAGATACTTCGATGTCTAAGGTACATGAATAGACTCTGGAGTATAAGGCACGTAAAATATGGGATTAGAGTAAGATATGGATAGAAAGCTAGAAGGTTTGGAGATAACAAAGGTTACTTGGAAACGACTGAAATCTAAGGTATATAAGAGAGGCTGGAGCTTGTGGCTGAAAAATACCCGGAGGATGACCCATGCTTCTCTGCTGTTTATTTTCAACAAGATACCATCTCCCGTCCTCCTCACATGGAATACTGTCTCTCCACTACACGAGATGTGTCCAGGTTATTCTCAACCATCGACGGTTAAACACAGTGAAAGCCTATACTTGTCTTACCGTGGCTAGGACTTTCACCTCCCTTCTCCCCAGATTCATCGTTCAATGGTCTGTCTCTATATCCTTCTCATTTCCCTAAGTACCTCAGCCCACCATTCTTCCTCTATCTTCACCTAGATAGTGCACTCGCTTCATCCGACTCTGCCACTCCCTCACACTCTGTACCAGTGAACATTCCCCACCACACCCCCCCCAACCTCACTCCTAATCCCATAATCCTCTCACCTCTCCCGTTGAATTCGCTCCCTTCACATATTTTTCCACTCTGTATATTTCTGCAGAGCTTCCATGGTACAAACACACACAAACACACACACACACACACACACACACACACGTCCTCCATATAACAGAAGCATTATTCACGATCACGTAAAAAGTAATCTCCTTTTGAGTAAGGAGATTAAATTCACGTGAAAAAAAAAGCCTGGAACTTAAATACGTGAAGAATTCAAAAAGTCCAAGACATGTGGAAGGAGCCTTGAGCTTGATTAAACGTATCTATGGGACTTTGGAATCCAATGAAAATAAACGTGAAGGGTCTGGAGTCTGAATGAAATACGTAAGTCTGGAACCTAAATTAGATCTATATGTAAACAGTGAAAAGATGCTGGAATCCACCTAAGAATGCATGAAGAGGTTCTGAAACCAAATTACGTTACAAGAAGAAGGACGGAAACCTGATTAAAACAAGGGAACATCTGAACCCACTTAAGTAAACTAGTGAAGAAAAGAGACTGCTTGTTGTTAGAGAGGTTCTAGAGGTTTGTTATGAGGCAAGACGTTGCAACACGATCCACTTAAGGTGAAAAGAAAGGGATTGGAAGCCATTTCTGAGACAAGGAAATGACATGGTGGTTGACAGAACAAAAGAGGGCGTAATAAAGCCCTATTAGCAGTAAAAGAAGATGGACTGGAAGGAAAACAGGAGAACAAAAGATTCAATATGTGGCTTCTAACTCCAGTGATACACAAGATATATGGTTACATACTGAATGTGATACAATAATGCAGGCAAAAATCTCGACTACAGTTTCAAATGGTATGATAAATGGAAATAAAAACTTTGATTGAAGACCCAGAAATACAGAACATAAGAGAACTAGGAACCAATAACTAATATAAGAAAAGAGTTTTGATAAACAAGCAGATGGTCCAAAATACTTGAAGACCCCGAAGCAAGAACAGAATTTCTGCCACAAGACGCTGGAAACAGGAACACACTGGAAGACCCTGGACTTGCTCACGACTCAAGAGAATGGCCCTGAAACAGGAGGGCAGGTGCGGAGAGGACCATAGCTGCCAGGGATAATTTGTCCAGGTAAATTCGTGTGGCGCTTCTGGCTCTTCCTCTTTAGTCTACCTGGGAGCATTGATCCAGCAATGTTACAGACGCAATGCTCTGCTTTGACATAGTGGAGGGTCAAAGGGTGATTCAACAGAGATAAAAGACACGTAAAAGGGGACGAGATTAAGTTTACGTCTATGAGGAGGTAAGGAATAAGAACAAAAGGACAAACGTAACACGAACAAACAGAGAGGACACTCACCTATTTCTCCACCTACGTGCACCTGAGGAGGAGCTATTGCCATGAGGCGAGGGCGAAGCGAAGGGCGTGTGTGTTGAGGGTTACATAAGAGTTTCACAGACACACATACCAACAGATCTCAAGGTCCAAGCGAGGTGGTCAGGTCTTAACACTACTGAGAAAGAGGCACAGTCTCCTTAAAAGCACTAGAAGAAAAGGACAGTTAAGCAAAGATGCTCTCCCTCACCCGCCACTCCCACCGGCAACACGCCAGACAGGGAAACAGGTAGAAAAAAAAATATCTTGCAGGACAAATAGACCGAAAGGAAAAAAATCTTATACGAGAGACAGAAATTAGAATGACCGTGACTATATCATGCATCCCATCAACAAAGACATGAATCACTTCCCTATTTCTTGTACAGATAATCATGAAGATTAACTTTAGAGCTTCTGCCTCGCAACTTACCATGTATATGTATGTATGTTTACCATGTATGTGTGTGGAAGGATTACACTACAATTCCTAACTGTTCCCTTAAAGCAGGTGATACGGGGTGGCTAATGTTGGTACGTTGCTGCAGCAAGGCCTGGGCGAGGCCAGGAATTTAGAACATAGCCCAATACACCACTACCTTACGATGATTGCTTACAAGAATGATTCAATACCGGAGAGTGAGAGGTGATCAAGCCTCTTACTGGAAATATTCAAAAGTGCGTTGCTATATAAAAAAAAAAACATGTTCTGGGAGCTTATTCTACGCCTCAATAATGTCTTTGGTAGAAAAAAAAAGAATATTTCATGCGGTCTAGATTAATCAGGTGACTTCTAAGTAGTATGTGGTTCATTTTCTCTCGTTGGTAGCAAAAGGTGCGAGAGTAAAGAAGTTTACGAGAGAGAGAGAGAGAGAGAGAGAGAGAGAGAGAGAGAGAGAGAGAGAGAGAGAGAGAGAGAGAGAGAGAGAGAGAGAGAGGCCGTGTACAGAACACTCAGAGTGTGTCAGGGTGCTGGAATATTCATCCTACTCGTCCCCACATATCGATCCTACTGCGTAGCGTATCGCAGGTGTGCTTCACCAGGCGTAAGGCAGAGCCTTCTGCTGCACTATCCTTCTTTCCATGTACATAACAGATCAGGAATGTAGGGCAGTGTTTCTGTCCTCTAGCAGATAACCTCATCATAGACCAACAGGTCTTCCGTTTCCTGGAACTCCTATGTACTTCATCAGATAATCTCGTTACAGACCATCAGGTCTTCTGTTATCTGGTTTTCCCACGTGCTCCCGCAGATAACCTCGTCACAGACCATCAGGTCTTCTGTTGTGTGAATAGCCCATGCACTCCATCAGACAATCTCGTCACTGACCATCAGGTCTTCTGTTGTCTGAATAGCCCATGTACTCTATCAGATAACCTCGTCACTGACCATCAGGTCTTCTGTTGTCTGAATAGCCCATGTACTCCATCAGACAACCTCGTCACTGACCATCAGGTCTTCTGTTGTCTGAATAGCCCATGTACTCTATCAGATAACCTCGTCACAGACCATCAGGTCTTCTGTTTGAATAGCCCATGTACTCTATCAGATAACCTCGTCACAGACCATCAGGTCTTCTGTTGTCTGAATAGCCCATGTACTCTATCAGATAACCTCGTCACAGACCATCAGGTCTTCTGTTGTCTGAATAGCCCATGTACTCCAGCAGACAACCTCGTCACATGACCACAGGTCTTCTGTTGTCTGAATAGCCCATGTACTCCAGCAGATAAGCTCGTCACTGACCATCAGGTCTTCTGTTTCCTCGCTTATCTATCCATACACAGAACCCTTCATAGTATTCAAGCCACCAGCACAGTCCTCCCTCGGAGAGGCTCCGTTATAAGCAGCCCACAATGTGACTTTATGAGTCTGTCCTGAAGGGTTATGTTGGTAGGCAGGCGAGGTGGTGTCTGGTCATGAGGATGTTATCAGTGGTGCACGTCAGATAGCCAGGCTTGAGGATCGTGACCATGTTATCGAAGGAGTATCTCGCCGGGAGGCAGGCGTGTTGATGGCCATGGTGCTGGGGACCCGACAATGTTTACAACAGATGAAAACTGAGAGGCAGACGTGAGTGATGGTTGGCCCCGACGCTCAGTCAATGAGGATGTTTATGAAGGTGGATGAGTCAGGAAGTCGGCATGGCTAGAGGCCATGATTCTTAGTTCTGAGAATGTTATGACGGTTCACGTCGTATGGCAGGTGTTGTCATGTCTCGTCATGAACTGAATCTCTAGGGCTGTGACTAGCCTTGTCCCGCTACGTTGTCATCTTCTGCAAGCCCTCGTTTTAAAGTTATGGTCATTAGAAAATCAAAAAATGGATCTCCAGTCAGCAAATTCATGTCACTGCCATACGCATTTACAGTGAGAGAAGGAATCGTGATGACGTTGCCCAAATATGCTCAGACCAGGATACGCCGGGAAGAGGCGTATAGGAAGTTCTTTACCTTCGTGAACACGAAAGTACGACTCCTTCAGCACGACTGTACGACCCTTTTCAGTAAAACCGGGTTGCTCTTTGACTTATCCTTTTGGGGTAGAGTTAAAGACCACGCCATTATAATAACCAAGGGCCTTGCTGTCGTGCTCAAGGGCCGTACCATAGTATGTTCAAGGGCTGTCCCGTCGTGCTCAAGTGTCGTCCCGTCGAGCTCGTGTCGTCCCGTCGAGCTCAAGTGTCGTCCCGTTCTATCGTGCTCACGGTGTCGTATCGTCGTGCTCAAGGATTGTACCGTCGTGGTCAAGTGTCGTCCCGTCGTGCTCAAGGGCTGTGCCAATGTGCTCACGCGTTTCGCACCGTCGTGCTCAAGTGTCGCCCTGCCACGCTCAAGTGTCGTCCCGTTCTATCGTGCTCACGGTGTCGTATCGTCGTGCTCGAGTGTCGCAATGCCGTATCGGAGAGGCTGAAAGATCTTTTGAAAGATGGTGAGGGAGTGCTTGCTACTTCATCAACGGATGGTTCCCGATCTTTTTTTTTTGGACGCGTTTACGTCTGCAGCGGGGAGTTCCTGAGGATGTAGCCTCAGTAGAGGCAGCAGCAGTAGCTTCCCCCGGCGCCCATACCCCTGCCGACAGCTTGGGCAACTGGACACCACCACCATCGCGACGTCCGTCACATCCTGTTGGTCACATCCTCCGCAGTGTAGGGAGGACACAGGAAGTCCTTCATCCATTAGAAAAGGATCACAAAAGTGTTCAGAGGACCTTCATTTGATGCAGACACCATTTTCCCTTGGTAGATGCCACCGTGTCCAAAGTGGAAGTAAGAAGAATGGAGAAACCAAACTGGATATGGAAGGATGGAGTGGGAAATATTTTGAGCGATCTAGGTCTGATCATGCTAGGAGGATGAAAGGCGTGCACGGAATAGGGTGAATTAGAACGATGTGGTATACTTGGGGCGGCGTACTGTTAGTGGACTGAATCAGGGCATGTGAAACGTTCGAGGTAAACCATGGAAAGGTCTGTGGGGACTGGATGGGGATAAGGAAGGAGCTGTGGTTTCGGTGCATTGCGCATGACCGCTAGAAAATGGATGTGAGTGGATGTGGCATTTTATGGTCTGTTTCTGGAATTTCCTCACTAACGCGGAAAACGGCGAGAACATGGAAAAAATAACACACACACACACACACACACACATATATATATATATATATATATATATATATATATATATATATATATATATATATATACATATATATATATATATATATATATATATATTTTTTTTTTTTTTTCATACTCTTCGCCATTTCCCGCGTTAGCGAGGTAGCGTTAAGAACAGAGGACTGGGCCTTTGAGGGAATATATGTATATATATATATATATATATATATATATATATATATATATATATATATATATATATATATATAAGAGATGTATAAAAGAATCAGACAGGAGGTCAAGAGAAAGGTACAAGACGTGAAAAAGAGGGCAAATGAGAGTTGGGGTAAGAGAGTATCATTAAATTTTAGGGAGAATAAAAAGATGTTCTGGAAGGAGGTAAATAAAGTGCGTAAGACAAAGGAGCAAATGGGAACTTCAGTGAAGGGCGCAAATGGGGAGGTGATAACAAGTAGTGGTGATGTGAGAAGGAGATAGAGTGAGTATTTTGAAGGTTTGTTGAATGTGTTTGATGATAGAGTGGCAGATATAGGGTGTTTTGGTCGAGGTGGTGTACAAAGTGAGAGGGTTAGGGAAAATGATTTGGTAAACAGAGAAGAGTAGTAAAAGCTTTGCGGAAGATGAAAGCCGGCAAGGCAGCAGGTTTGGATGGTATTGCAGTGGAATTTATTAAAAAAAGTGGGTGACTGTATTGTTGACTGGTTGGTAAGGTTATTTAATGTATGTATGACTCATGGTGAGGTGCCTGAGGATTGGCGGAATGCGTGCATAGTGCCATTGTACAAAGGCAAAGGGTATAAGAGTGAGTGCTCAAATTACAGAGGTATAAGTTTGTTGAGTATTCCTAGTAAATTATATGGGAGGGTATTGATTGAGAGGGTGAAGGCATGTACAGAGCATCAGATTGGGGAAGAGCAGTGTGGTTTCAGAAGTGGTAGAGGATGTGTGGATCAGGTGTTTGCTTTGAAGAATGTATGTGAGAAATACTTAGAAAAGCAAATTGATTTGTATGTAGCATTTATGGATCTGGAGAAGGCATACGATAGAGTTGATAGAGATGCTCTGTGGAAGGTATTAAGAATATATGGTGTGGGAGGCAAGTTGTTAGAAGCAGTGAAAAGTTTTTATCGAGGATGTAAGGCATGTGTACGTGTAGGAAGAGAGGAAAGAGATTGGTTCTCAGTGAATGTAGGTTTGCGGCAGGGGTGTGTGATGTCTCCATGGTTGTTTAATTTGTTTAAGGACGGGGTTGTTAGGGAGGTAAATGCAAGAGTTTTGGAAAGAGGGGCAAGTATGAAGTCTGTTGTGGATGAGAGAGCTTGGGAAGTGAGTCAGTTGTTGTTCGCTGATGATACAGCGCTGGTGGCTGATTCATGTGAGAAACTGCAGAAGCTGGTGACTGAGTTTGGTAAAGTGTGTGTAAGAAGAAGGTTAAGAGTAAATGTGAATAAGAGCAAGGTTATTAGGTACAGTAGGGTTGAGGGTCAGGTCAATTGGGAGGTAAGTTTGAATGGAGAAAAACTGGAGGAAGTAAAGTGTTTTAGATATCTGGAAGTGGATCTGGCAGCGGATAGAACCATGGAAGCGGAAGTGAATCATAGGGTGGGGGAGGGGGCGAAAATCCTGGGAGCCTTGAAGAATGGGTGGAAGTCGAGAACATTATCTCGGAAAGCAAAAATGGGTATGTTTGAAGGAATAGTGGTTCCAACAATGTTGTGTGGTTGCGAGGCGTGGGCTATGGATAGAGTTGTGCGCAGGAGGGTGGATGTGCTGGAAATGAGATGTTTGAGGACAATGAGTGGTGTGAGGTGGTTTGATCGAGTAAGCAATGTTAAGGGTAAGAGAGATGTGTGGAAATAAAAAGAGCGTGGCTGAGAGCGCAGAAGAGGGTGTTTTGAAATGGTTTGGGCACATGGAGAGAATGAGTGAGGAAAGATTGACCAAGAGGATATATGTGTCGGAGGTGGAGGGAACGAGGAGAAGTGGGAGACCAAATTGGAGGTGGAAAAATGGAGTGAAAAAGATTTTGTGTGATCGGGGCCTGAAGATGCAGGAGGGTGAAAGGAGGGCAAGGAATAGAGTGAATTGGATCGATGTGGTATACCGGGGTTGACGTGCTGTCAGTGGATTGAATCAGGGCATGTGAAGCGTCTGGGGTAAACCATGGAAAGTTGTGTGGGGCCTGGATGTGGAAAGGGAGCTGTGGTTTCGGGCATTATTGCATGACAGCTAGAGACTGAGTGTGAACGAATGGGGCCTTTGTTGTCTTTTCCTAGTGCTACCTCGCACACATGAGGGGGGAGGGGGATGGTGTTCCATGTGTGGCGAGGTGGCGATGGAAATGAATAAAGGCAGACAGTGTGAATTGTGTGCATGGGTATATATGTATGTGTCTGTGTGTGTATATATATGTGTACATTGAGATGTATAGGTATGTATATTTGCGTGTGTGGACGTGTATGTATATACATTGTGTATGGGGGTGGGCTGGGCCATTTCTTTCGTCTGTTTCCTTGCGCTACCTCGCAAACGCGGGAGACAGCGACAAAGCAAAATAAAATATATATATATATATATATATATATATATATATATATATATATATATATATTTTTTTTTTTTTGTTTTGTTTTGTCGCTGTCTCCCGCGTTTGCGAGGTAACGCAAGGAAACAGACGAAAGAAATGGCCCAACCCACTACCATACACATGTATATACATACGTCCACACACGCAAATATACATACCTACACAGCTTTCCATGGTTTACCCCAGACGCTTCACATGCCTTGATTCAATCCACTGACAGCACGTCAACCCCGGTATACCACATCGATCCAATTCACTCTATTCCTTGCCCTCCTTTCACCCTCCTGCATCTTCAGGCCCCGATCACACAAAATCTTTTTCACTCCATCTTTCCACCTCCAATTTGGTCTCCCTCTTCTCCTCGTTCCCTCCACCTCCGACACATATATCCTCTTGGTCAATCTTTCCTCACTCATTCTCTCCATGTGCCCAAACCATTTCAAAACACCCTCTTCTGCTCTCTCAACCACGCTCTTTTTATTTCCACACATCTCTCTTACCCTTACGTTACTTACTCGATCAAACCACCTCACAACCACACATTGTCCTCAAACATCTCATTTCCAGCACATCCATCCTCCTGCGCACAACTCTATCCATAGCCCACGCCTCGCAACCATACAACATTGTTGGAACCACTATTCCTTCAAACATACCCATTTTTGCTTTCCGAGATAATGTTCTCGACTTCCACACATTCTTCAAGGCTCCCAGAATTTTCGCCCCCTCCCCCACCCTATGCTCCACTTCCGCTTCCATGGTTCCATCCGCTGCCAGATCCACTCCCAGATATCTAAAACACTTTACTTCCTCCAGTTTTTCTCCATTCAAACTCACCTCCCAATTGACTTGACCCTCAACCCTACTGTACCTCATAACCTTGCTCTTATTCACATTTACTCTTAACTTTCTTCTTTCGCACACTTTACCAAACTCAGTCACCAGCTTCTGCAGTTTCTCACATGAGTCAGCCACCAGCGCTGTATCATCAGCGAACAACAACTGACTCACTTCCCAAGCTCTCTCATCCCCAACAGACTTCATACTTGCCCCTCTTTCCAAAACTCTTGCATTCACCTCCCTAACAACCCCATCCATAAACAAATTAAACAACCATGGAGACATCACACACCCCTGCCTACATTCACTGAGAACCAATCACTCTCCTCTCTTCCTACACGTACACATGCCTTACATCCTCGATAAAAACTTTTCACTGCTTCTAACAACTTGCCTCCCACACCATATATTCTTAATACCTTCCACAGAGCATCTCTATCAACTCTATCATATGCCTTCTCCAGATCCATAAATGCTACATACAAATCCATTTGCTTTTCTAAGTATTTCTCACATACATTCTTCAAAGCAAACACCTGATCCACACATCCTCTACCACTTCTGAAACCACACTGCTCTTCCCCAATCTGATGCTCTGTACATGCCTTCACCCTCTCAATCAATACCCTCCCATATATATATATATATATATATATATATATATATATATATATATATATATATATATATATATATATATATAATTGGAGGTGGAAAGATGGAGTGAAAAAGATTTTGTGTGATCGGGGCCTGAACATGCAGGAGGGTGAAAGGAGGGCAAGGAATAGAGTGAATTGGAGCGATGTGGTATACCGGGGTTGACGTGCTGTCAGTGGATTGAATCAAGGCATGTGAAGCGTCTGGGGTAAACCATGGAAAGCTGTGTAAGTATGTATATTTGCGTGTGTGGACGTATGTATATACATGTGTATGGGGGTGGGTTGGGCCATTTCTTTCGTCTGTTTCCTTGCGCTACCTCGCAAACGCGGGAGACAGCGACAAAAAATATATATATATATATATATATATATATATATATATATATATATATATATATATATATATCATCTTCTACATTTTGTACCCTGCTAAATGTGGTTAGTACCCAGGTGTTCCATCGATATAAATGAGATTCGCGAGCCTTCAACAACAACAACTGTAGTATTACTTTCGTCCCCCCTGAACTACTGCCTTCCACGTTTTCCTTTCGCATGGTTGACTAGCTGACCCGCGGGACTCATAGAATATGGAGCCGACTAACCCAGTCTCCGCTGAACCAATGTACACCATTGCATCTAACACCGATATCAAAATTATGATAGGAAGAAGTCCTTTATGAAGCAGTTCTAATTACTACCATGAATAAAGAGACAGCTAAGGCTCTGCAAAGTCATAGAAAAATTGTAGAAGATGGGAAATGAAGGTCTTAGGACAATACTGGCGTTTTTATTTGTGTAAAAAATAATGATCACTGGTTCATGCTTGGGTTCGTTGTCTGTGATCGAAATACTCTGAGAGAGAGAGAGAGAGAGAGAGAGAGAGAGAGAGAGAGAGAGAGAGAGAGAGAGAGAGAGAGAGAGAGAGTGTCTGGCGACCATAAATAGGATCAACAAGCTGTTTACCTCTGTGTTCAATGAGTTTCTATAAGATGTATTTCCCAGTAGGATATTTCAAGCTTCTCCCTCTAAGCTCTAAGCTGAAAAAGCGTATCTTTAGCGGATGTCATTATACTCTCTAATTACCATTGTAACGTCACATCACGACGGAACCTTAGCTTATGTTCAAACAATAGAGTTATTTCAGTCCCTTATCCTATTAACCAATATTTGCTTGTTTTTTAATTCACGTATTGAGTACCTGTTATTGGCTAGGCTCTGTCCTGCTGATCTGAGGTTTCTAACATAATGGGCGTATCCCACAATGAAACCTAGCTCTCTCTCAGCTTATATTTCGAGTTTGATCACCGTTTTCTGACAACATCTACACTGACGATATTTTCCGAAGATTCTTGAACACTTCTTTGAACTTCAGCAGGTATATTTCCACACATACTGCACTGGTTATCTTTTCGTTTCTACCAAAAAAAAAGAAAAAAATGCTTTACTTTCTAAGCGTCTAAACTCGCAAGTTTTGTTTTATCTCCTTTGTTCTTATCGTCTTCAAGTCCATTAGTTCTGGATCATCTGTAGCATTATGAGAACATGGGAACGAAAGACCGAGACTAATGGTCCATCATAAGTTACACAAGAGCTTGTATGTCTTTCATCCGGCAACTCTTTGTGATCGTATCTAACATCCCAGCCGTCCATTCGGAGCATCATCAAAGCTTTTTGAAGCGTAAATAGATGGCGTCAGATACTCCTTATATTTTTCATCCTAGTATCTATTGTGCTAAATGATTTTCCATTAAATTGTGGAAAACTTGACTCTGGTACTCCGGCAGCCTTGATGTTTTAATGGGTTTTTGAACTTTTTATTTAGGAAATTTGTAAACTCATCAATAATACTTATTTCCATCAGTCTTCCAGCCATCAGAGTGTAAATACAGGAGTATAATCAGTTTCACATTTCTCAACATTTTTCGTACATGATGTAATATAATATAACTTCGGTTGGGTTAGGTTAACTTAGGTTAGTTTAACTTAAGTTTGGTTAGGTTAACTTGGGTTAGTTTAGGTTAGGTAAGGTTAGGTTAACTTGGGTTAGGTTAGGTTAGGTTAACTTGGGTCAGTTTAGGTTAGGTTACGTTAGATTAGGATAGGTTGGGCTAGGTTAGGTTAAGCTGGGCTAGGTTAGATTAAGTTCGTTTAGGGACTAACTGGAGTATAATCCACATTTCTGAACATCTTTCGTAAATAATGTAATATCCTCCGCCAGGTTTCTGCTCTTGGGCCTAAGCACTGAGTTAAGCCTTCAGTTCATTGTTTACACTGAACTCTATATACGCTCTCATGCCTACAGAGTCCCGGATTTTGTTCTCGTTAATAAAGGTCCAACGTTCACTTATGAATGGTCCTGTGGTGTCCTATTGCCTATTTTTCTCTTCAAGTTTGTTGTTAAGATTAATCAATTCTATCTTTAATATTTCTTATACTCTATTTTCATAGTTTCGCTCACTTTCCAAGAGGATAACTTTTTTTTTTTCCAATTTGTTTAATCTTAACCGTAACATCAGGACTCAAACCCAGTTTTCCTAAGTCAACGTATGCAAAACCATTTCTCAAATCCATCTTGATATTTCAGCAAGGTATAATGTTAATGTACTTTCTAATGTTTTCCCATCTTCATATTCACTAATCCTGTGGCGGCATTATATATCCAAAAATTGTCTAGAACATGGAACTAGAAATGATTAATGACTTTATTTCATGTCCTCATATCCTGCTCTAGTCTGTGGTATGAGATGATCTCATGGTAGAGAGTTAGTGTGTATAGTCTTGTCCAGTAGCCTGTTCTTCTGGCACTGACTTCCAGCTTTCCAGTGTAGATGAGGTTCTTGGACACTGTGCAAGCGTCTCAGAGGACACCTGTGGCAAGGCATCTGGAAGGAATCTGCTAAGACCTGGTCTTGATGCTGTCCTTCGTGGTGTAGCGGTTAGCGTTGCTGATCGTCAGGCATTTCACGAGGCCCCCCAGGAATCGAAGGCGTAGGTTCGTATCCTTGTCGTGGCAGTCGGTCCACAGTGAACCCAATTGTTCATCCACTTCTAGAGATTGATCCTAAATCGGGTTTCTGTGGCCACAAAGGTTCCCATTTCTCGTACCTGGAAAAGGGTCCTTATGTGTTTATAACTGTAAGAAGAGGTGTAACATTATAGCTGTCGCTACAGTGCTATTACCCTGCTAGTGAGCTAAGTGTGAGCCTCTGTGATCTCTGATGCCGTGCGAATCTGAGGTTTTCTTCACCAGGGCAGAGTTCTTCAGCAGCCGGAGTCATAAGTGAACATCTGTCCCGCATAAGTTTCAGAACGCAATCAACAGTGTCGACTGAAACAGCTCACTGCGGTTCAACTGGGCCTTTGTGGTTCGCTTCATCTAGAGGCACACTGTCGAGATCTTACGTTCCGTGAGGCAGCCTCTCAAGATCATCGGTCCGATACCTGGGCTCTGCTCTGATACCGAGGACGTCGTCAAATGTCAGGAGGTTATTTGTGACTCACCAGTAACATGTGAGGTGAGGCAGGCTTGTGTTCCTTCCTACCACACTTCTCAAAATATGTTTAGTCTGGTGGTACGTACTCAGTACAGGCCATCAACTGGTAGCTTACCTGCCACTGACGTGCAGTATACTGATGATGCTGTAGTGTTTGCTATCAGCTACGACCCTAGTCCTGCCTCCTGAGGTCCTGAATTTGAGCAGTCGAGCCGATGGGATTATGTCTCTTAGATGAAGATCAAAATCCAAGTATCTTGAGACACTTTAGATGGCCCTGTTCCATCCGCCTAGCAACTTTCACCTCAGCTGGATGTGCACTTCACAGCTATAGATAAAGACGTGGTAAGGGTCTGGTTATCATGATGCAAAAGACTCCAGTGGTGGGAGTATGAGGGCCTAACTATGTCTTTGGTAAAGACTTAGGTGTGTCTAAGGCGTTGATGCTCCCTGACCTACTCTGGGGTTATGAGTCCCAGATGATGATTGGTGAAGTTAGGAAATGGATTGCTAAACTCCCTCAGTACAAAGAGCCAATACGAGAATTCAGAATAGTAATAAAGTGATTCACCTTACGTACAAATCATGATGGTTTCGGCGTATGAACTACGATGGTTTTGGAGGTCTTTTATCCCCACAGCTGGGGTTTGGGACCTTACCCTACCTTACCTGACGTATACATTACGATGATTTTGGAGGTCTTCTTCCCCTACAGCTGGGGTCTGGGACCTTACCTTACCCTACCTTACCTTACGGATACATTACGATGATTTTGGAGGTCTTCTTCCCCTACAGCTGGAGTCTGGGACCTTACCTTACCTGACGTATACCTCATAATGGTCTCGAAGGTCCTCCACCCCAAAAGCTCAGTCTGGGTCATACCTCACCTTACGTACAATTTACGATACTTCCGTAAGTCTTATAACCCCACGGCTGTCATGTGGCTCTTCTGCTCAGCCAGGCTGCTGGAGGCCACTTTCCGTGACCCTACCTTCAAACAAGGAATCCCATGGAATACATTGCAAGACTGACGCGTCATGACTCTTCACTCGGAAGCTGACTCCCTCATGCAGTGGTTCCTGTGAGCAGTAAGACACTGCCTGAGCACCATCAAATCCTGGCTGATTGAGACGTGGAATGCAAGGATACACCTGCAAGGCGTGGGGAGGTATGGTCAGGTATGGCGAAAAACTCTGGGTCCGATGCTTGTGCATGGCTGCCGCAACGCGTTTCCTTAACGTGCTCTTCCATAACTCACCTGATCGTAGAATGTCGACGCATATTTTACACAAAAAAAGAGGACAACAGAATTTACGTTATACGTCAAAGAAAGAATTGTTGCTCAGTCTATGGTCATTTACGAGCACCGGTGGGCAAAGGAATAATATCATGTATCGATGTTCGTTGCGTCAGGCAGACATACGTCATCAAACGCCTTTTTGAAACCCAGTTCAAAGAAAATGGAATCTCATCCCCAAGCCTGCGCCAAGTCGCTTCGTAAGAAGTAATCACTGACATACCAACGATCGTGAGACGTCCTGCCACAAGCCAACGGCATCGAAAGAATGAAAATCAGGACAGAAATCCACCAAGCTGGTGATGGTACGGCAATGCCTCACCCGACGTCAAGTCTCTCACAGTAGCCGACATGATACGGGCAACAGCCTGCACGGATGGAGCCCACGTCAGCTAGAAAGGCCTAAGGTTAGAGTTCAATGAAAACAGGAATTAAAAGGAAAGTTTGTCTGAACTTCTCGCGTTTTGTAGACTCGACTTGTCGAAGTGGAAAGGTTACTGAAGAGGGAAGGACGCAAGAAGGAAGGGAATTCCAGTGTTTCGCTCTACATGGCTTGCCTCCACACTGCAACATAGGAAGAAGCGGCCAATGGCGTGCCGCAGGTCCAGGTTTTAGAACCTGAGACGTGCGCAGGCAGCTCAGGAGAGCAGGTGGCCGAAATAATGGCTGTAGAGCAATGAACGAGAAGCAATATCACACCCGAACGAAAAGGGATGGATTGAGAGAGGCTATGGTAGGAAAGCTGATAAGACAAAGGGATCTTAATAGGTGGGAAAAGAACCACCCTAGACAGACAGACGAGCGAATGAAATCCCCGTAGATAATGAATAGAAGCTCAGACGAAGAATGACTGCGGCATCTATACAGCAAACCCCAGTTCTTGGGGGAAGCAGATCGTGTACTGTCTGTTATGAGAGGCCTGCAGGAGAGAGTGGCGGATGTGGTGCAGCAGAATGTTATGATTAACCTACATGGAAATACAATCAGTCTGCCAGTACAAACGAGGTTCTACAATGGAGATCCCATACATTGAAACAAGTTCCATGTTGAGTGAAAGGCTTTCAAGACAGCGCACATACACAGTGTCAAGGATGTGGTTCCGTGATAAAATTTCGCAACTGTAAACCAGTTGAAGTGAAAGAGATAAACAAACATCTTTTTATTCCAGGGATGTGTTGTAAAGTGGAACAAATACAATGCAAAAGAAAAGATCTCTGAATACAAAAATAACGAGGGAAATAGGAAATAAGAAAAATCAACAAAAAATATATATACAGGTGAATAAGGTAAAGGAAGGAAAGAAGAATCACATACAGTTTTACTCAAGGAACGTCCACATCTAGCAATACTGCCCTAAGTGTACACAGGCGTAAACCTCTTAAATGAACCACCACCATCAAAACAGTGCAAAGGTAACAAATGACAAATCTGGTGGTAAGGTACAGCATGTTGTATTGGTAGGTTGGTTGGTTGGCTTGGCTATAAGAATCATCAACTGCCAGGGAGCAATAAGACCGTCATGGCCAAGGTGCAGCCATCAACCGAAAGAGAAAAATAATAATCTTCAACGCCTTCTTCAGGTGTTAAGGTTTACGTCTAAGACGACATACACTCTCACAAAGGCCCCGTGGGACCATCGTACCTCTTAAAGAGTGTCGTGTGGTTCTTAGTTCTTCCTCCCTCCGCACTTTACGGGTTAATACACTTGTAAAACCGTTGTAAACTGTGAACCTGCTCCTTCCTGGTGAGACCTCTGGTGTACATTATCGACCGACCTAATATGAAGGAACCTGAAAGACGGCTGACTACAAACGGTCTCACAGTAATCACTGGGCAGCAGCATCTTACACCCATGTTCTTTATTACTTTCCTCAGTGGATGTAAATCTAAAGAGAAAAAATGCGACTTCCACTGACGAAACTACTGAACCACGGTGCGAGAGGAATGGACGATTGACCAACGTCCTTACCTTCATACTGTGAGAAGTTGAGGTCTTGACAGCCCACTAATAAGGCAAGACAAGAGAACAGAACAGATCATTATAGGAAGAGGCAATGCCATTCTTCCATGAGCCTCTTGGACCCATTAGTATAAGAATCACCTCAACTCCTGGTGGTGGACGAAGCAGCGACATCTGTACTTATGCCAGTATTGCTGTACCAAGACCTCGACTCCTCATTACGAGTCTATGGAACACAAGGCTGGTTGGTTGGGCTTAAGGCCTATCAGCTTGTCAAGGGTCATTAAGGCTATCAACGTCAAGCTACATCCACCAGACGAATTATCTCGAAATGCATTCTTCAGGTGTTAGGTATAATCATTCCAAGACTACATACACTCTCTTCCTGTGCTCGTGGTCCGTGAGGGACCCGCGAGCCTCAGTTGATCATGAAAGATATTCACGTATGCGACCGAACAACAACTGAAGATCAAGGTCCAATTTCCTTCCTCAAAAAATCTTGGCCTCCCTGGAAAACCGCATCACCCTTGATTTCTAATTTTCCATTTCAACAGTCCGAGATCCCCCGGAAGAAAGGGAAGCACAACTACGCTATCAGCGCGTTCTCAGTCTCGAAACGAACAAGGAAATGGACCCTTGAGTAAGACGGGACGACCTTAAGCACGATGGTACGACTCAAGCACGACCCTTGAGCACGAAGAAGCGACCCTTGAGACGATGCTACGACCTGCGAGCATTACGGTACGACCCATGTGTATAATATGATCTGACCTTTGACCTGAATCTCAGGTGTCAGGTCAAGTGCCAGGCCATCGTACCCAAAGATCGTCCTATCGTGCTCAAGAGTCACGTCAGTGTATTCAGAGCTCAAACCGTCGTGCTCAAGGGTCACGTTGTCGTACTTAAAGGTCAAACCGTCGTGCTCAAAGGTTACGTCGTCATACTTAAAGGTCAAACCGCCGTGCTCAAAGATTACGTCATCATACTCAAAGGTCAAATCTTCGTGCTCAAAGGTCACGTCGTCGCACTCAAAAGTCACGTCGTCGCACTCAAAAGGCCTCACCGTCGTGCTCAAAAGGCTGCATCGTCGTGCTAAAAAGGCCGCACCGTCGTGTTCAAAAGGCTGCACCGTCGTGCTCAAAAGGCCGCACCGTCGTGCTCAAAGGTCGTCCTACTCACGTAAAGGGTCAGAACCACCGTACCCAAGGGATGTGTCGAGCTGCAGTCACCTGGAATGCGGTGGTCCAGCTCAGTGTGAGCTCTGGAACATAGTGCGATGCAGAAGTTCCAAAAAAAGAAAGAAAAAAAAAAAAAGGGATGAAGTGGTGAGGCTGCTGGTGTGGAACTGTGGGGGGTGGAATCCCAGGACACCACAATCCCATCAAGAGCCACCACGGCCGGTTGGCTACGCCACCACAACCACCGGATAACCTGCCTTCGGTCACACGATATTGCTGCATATCACAGCCTCGTATAATCTCTCTCTCGGTTTTTAAAAGCCTCTGACCCACACGGCGATGCGATCTTTTCAACACGATTTTTACGATCCTTGAGCACGACGCTACGATGCTTGGGTACGATGGTTATGTGCCTTGAGTGCGATCCTTGAGTATGACGGTACAATCCTCGACTAAGACAAGGTAATCCTCGAGTACTATGGTGCGATACTTGACCATGACGGTTCCTCCCTTGGGTTTGACGGTGCCCTTGGGCACGACGATGCAGCCCTTGGGCACGATGAGGCGATCCTTGAAAACGACGATGTGGCCCTTCAACACGACGGTGTCACACTTGAACACAACGGTACGACCCTTGAGCAAAACGGTGCGATCTGAGTAAGACGGTGTAACCCTTGAGCACGACGGTGCGGCCCTTGAACAAGACCGTGCTACCCTTCACCACACAGTTAAGACCATTAGGGCGAGGACGATTCACCAAGACATTGAGAGGGTCGTTCCATCGTGCTGAAGGTTCCTCCCTTCGTCTTCAACGGTTGCTCAGGTCGTGCTCATGGATCTTAACATCGAGCTCGAAGGTCGTTCCAACATGCTGCAGAATTCCTGACCCTGTTACATTTGTGGACACTACAATCATGTGTACTGTCATTCTAACGACGAAAATTAATGTAATCGTCCTATTCCAATAACCACAGATGGAATTTGGGGAATCCTTTATGCATTCTGTAACTGCAACAAGTGACATTTACATGACCTTCACCAAGTCTCGCCCGGGAATTAAAGGAGATAGTGAAGACTCCTGTTATCAGAAGTTATAATTTCCTCGTCTCCAGAAGACGATGCAAGAATCTCTAATCGAGTGACGTCTCCGGCTGAACCGGACGGTGTGTCAGTGTGCGACAGTAAGCTGCCATACTGTCTCATCTCCAGACCAGGAGAAATGTACTACTGGGATAGCGATTAGCGTTGTGGACCATGACGATTCACGAGCCGTATCTTTGTTGCGGCAGTTGGTCAACAGTCAAGCTAGCTGTTCATCCATACCCAGTGGTTAGTTGACGATATGGGTACCTGGCTTCGGCTAGGGTATATCTCTATGTATAGTGTCAAAGAGATGGCCTTGATGAGGGCATGAGTTACCCGTGCCGTCTCAGCTAACAACAAAAAGGAGAAAAAACCGAACAAGTGATGACGGTAGAGATCCTCAGTATCTAGCTGACTCCCAAAGACATTTGACTGATTGACTCTACCGCCGAGCCCAAAGCTGCATTACCCTCCCACTTCTCCTCTCCCTTCTTAACCTTCACTTGGTCACCGCACACCCAAGAACCCTCCACCAAACCTCTCTTTCTCTCGTCCATCCCAAAATCTACATCTCCTTTAACTCCTTCCTCCAATCAACAGTCACTAAAGCTTCCTCCAATCAACAGTCATAAAGATATTCATATTTCTATCCCCAGACACCTGGACCTGGTAACCAACAGAGTCGTCTTTGTCCTTGACTCTTCCCGTAAGCCGATCATATCCACAATATCATTTTGAACTGTGGAACACAAATGTCATAGTCGCTGAACTGTGTATGATGGAGTGAGTTCAGTGATCAATATGATGAGTGTGGCAGTGGCTTCACTTGAATCGAAGAAAGACACAGACTGATCACTCGTTCGAAGTACACAGTGATACGAAATGAACGACAATTCCTTACTCTTTTCCTACTCAGTTTGATGCAGGATGGCTTTGAGTTATGATTCATCATTTGAACTGGTTTTATTCACTAGTTTTAATTTAACAATTTCACTTGGAATTACTTCCCTCGTTGAATTGGTCTCAGAAAAGCCTCTCAACTCTCGTCCTCTGACACTTGTGATGACAGCGCCACTACCTTGCTCGTCATTATAGCCAGGGATGATTACACCTCCGCAGCGAAGTGAAGTCTTCCTTTTCTTCAGATGGGTTCCTGACTCTGTCCCTCTCTGATGGGAAGCTCAACACGTCCAGACTGTGGTAAGGAATGACTTGATTACTCCTTGATTACTTCTCCCGCTGCGTCCAAGCGCTCACTCTCTTTCCACAAGGTCCAGCCAGGCCGCTCCAGGTTTCCAGACTCCCTTGGTGGAGACTGTGTTCCAGTGAAAAAAAAAGAAAGAAAAACTCAAAAGGAATTCAGACTTTTCTGGGCTGTTAACTATTTTCTTTTTCAGTCACCCCCCAAAGCTCCCTTTGTCTCAATACGTCTTCGTGTGTCAGACACCAGGTGTGCAAGAGGGCGAGAGAGTCGAAGTCTGCAAAAGGATTTTAGTTTCTTTTTTTTTTCCTTTGGTGACTTAACGTCTGTTATATGAAGGTCAGCCTTTGGTATGAGGATATGATAACCATATGATTTATAGCATTATACCGAAGTTGTATAGCTGGCACCACTATATATCATATAACAACGCTAACGCATCAAACAACACGTATCATTAGCTTAGCCATTACGTAGCAGTACTTCATATTGTCAGTATTTGTTATTCGGTACCGCTTATCACCAAGTGTAGCACCATATTAATGGTCAATGTATAGCACCAGATACTGCTAGTGACTGTATAGCACCAAATATTGCTAGTGACTGTATAGCACCAAATATTGCTAGTGACTGTATAGCACCAGATATTGCTAGTGACTGTATAGCACCAAATGTTGCTAGTGACTGTATAGCACCAGATATTGCTAGTGACTGTATACCACCAAATGTTGCTAGTGAATGTATAGCACCAGATGTTGCTAGTGACTGTATAGCACCAGTTATTGCTAGTGATTTTATACTACTAGATACTGCTAGTGAGTGTATAGCACCAAATATTGCTAGTGAGTGTATAGCACCGGATGTTGCTAGTGCTAGTGACTGAATAGCCCAATATACTATTGATGCCTGTGTAGCAGCAGACATTACTAGACACCACAAAACCAACCACACACTATTGGTGAGCACAAACCATCCACATAATGTTTACCACAAACCAACCACACACTCTTGGTTACCACACACCAGCCACATACCGTAGTCTATCAAAATCTAACCACATACCGTTATCTACCACAAACCAACCACGTACAGTTGCCTAACCACAAACCAACCACATACTGCTGTCTACCACAAACCAACTACATACAGTTGTCTAACCACAAATCAACAACTTATTGCTGGTTACCACAAACCAACCACATACAGTTGCCTAACCACAAACCAACCACATACTGCTGTCTACCACAAACCAACCACATACAGTTGCCTAACCACAAATCAACAACATATTATTCGCTACCACAAACCAACCACATACAGTTGCCTAACCACAAATCAACAACATATTGTTAGCTACCACAGACCAACCACATACAGTTGTCTACCACAAACCAACCACACAATGCTGGTCACTGCAGGGATAAGCGCTGTGTGACCTAAATATGTATGACCTTTACGGTCAGGGGTCATAACCCTCAGTCCAGGGCAAAAGAATATATATATATATATATATATATATATATATATATATATATATATATATATATATATATATATATATATATATATATATATATATTTTTTTTTTTTTTTTTTTTCATACTATTCGCCATTTCCCGCATTAGCGAGGTAGCGTTAAGAACAGAGGACTGGGCCTTTGAGGGAATATCCTCATATGGCCCCCTTCTCTGTTCCTTCTTTTGGAAAATTAAAAAAAAAAAAAATATATATATATATATATATATATATATATATATATATATATATATATATATATATATATATATATATTAAAAAAAGGGGGTGAGGGGGAAGGAGAGGATTTCCTCGTTTGTGTCAACAGGTGAGATTAAAACACCGTATTCCTACAACACTACGTTACTGCCATGGTGTTGAGACCCAAGGGATTAATCTCGCTGTGTTAAACTGTGATTAATGTGATTCAAAGCTTCATCGTCACTGTTTTACGCGGTGGTTTTTCATTAGTGCCTGGTACAAAATGAAAATGGGTGATCGCCCATGAAAAGAAAATGAGAGTATAAACACGATACGTTAGTTGTTGTTTTTTTCTTCTTTTTTTGTATATCACAGTCGTCCTTTTTTTCTTTTTTTCTTTGAAGTTATACGAGAGATGATCTGTCAGGTAATCATTATGGAATCCCTGATTTACACAAGGATTAAGTCTGGCACCAGCGCCAGTTTCCATGTTGCGTCTGAACATGCTGTATGACGATGGTGTTGAGAGAGAGAGAGAGAGAGAGAGAGAGAGAGAGAGAGAGAGAGAGAGAGAGAGAGAGAGAGAGAGAGAGGATGACTCAATGAACATGAGGAAGGCGAGGTTCTCCAGTGTCCTACGTGTGTGAATTGCTACCTTATTTTTGACTTTTGGCTGCGTGATCCACAGAGAATTCTCTCAGTGTCAGATCACCAGTTCATTCGCCTTTGCTGTCTCAATTCGACTCGTCGTAAATATATGGATATAAACCTTGAGATATACTAGGAGTGGGTGATTACACGAGCGGACATCACACGCAGCTTACTCCTAAGTAGGTCTTCTTCGAACATACAACATTAAGGTGTTCCCTTAGAAGTGCAAAATGTATTCCATTACCGTCATATACGGGCAACAGCCCCGTGCAATCTATATAGTCCTGCAAATTACAGAACACTCTGATATGTGTACTGATAATTACCAGTTTTATAAGTACATAAATGTGAGTAGAAGACTAATAATCAACCTTCACTTTTGGGTCATTATTCGACACTTGCAAGTGTTGTCCTCTGCAAAAGGTGGAGGAATAAAGGCGTCTTTGCCGGAAGTGTGTTATTACCCATGTGTGCATACATGGGGTGAGGGAGCTTTGCAGTCTTTGCACTCCCTCGTAAACCCCAATTTAGTGTCATACAGTTTGTGAGTTTACCAGTGGTTGTCATCTTTACATCCTCTAACTCACCCACGAGCCCACGATCTCGTTGCTGAAGAAATGCTTCCTCTCGTCCCTCCATACCAAGCGTCCAGTCGTGCTCACTTGTCCTATACTCTCTTCCAGCGGGAAAAACCGATTCTATGCCAACATCATCATGGCTTTTCAGAAATTCATAAGCAATTATCATCTACCCGTAGTTCTTCTTTCAGCCAGTGTGGACAAACTGATGGCTTCCCTCCCTTCACCGTAACTTATTCACATTCATTTCAGGTAACATTCTTGTTCCATTCCTTCAGACTCTTTCCAGGGATTCTACGCGACTCCTCAAGCGAGGAGATCAGACTGTTGTGGCATATTCCAGCTCCAGACCAGCGGAGCGTATACCGTGCATATCTCTCTAAACATCTCACACTCCATGGACCTTGCAGGCATTTTGTCAGGGGCCAAAATATGCTTTGCTTCCCTCATGATCCTTATTAGATACTGTTCTGGAGACATGTTGGTCGTGGAGTCGACTCACAGGTCTCTCTCCGGTACGTTTCTTGGGATTCATTTCACTCGAATCCAATACTCGCCGTCTGATCTCTCGAACCCCTTCCCATCTTCAGGTCGGCGTTTCCGAGTGTTCATTCTCGTAAACCGTTTCTCTAACCAGTGCTGCATCTTGTCAAAATTCCCCTTGCAAAAGTTTTGCAGTTCCTGTTGCTTCGTATTATTATTCATTTTTTGTAATCTTAACATCAGCAAACAGGTTTAGGTATGAATCCATCTTCGTTGGTCAATTCATTACCGGAGAGAACAGGAAAAGTCCAGCAGTAAGCCCAGAAGGACCTACTCTTCATTCTCGCCAAGTTTGAGAAGGATCCCCTGAATCGCGTCCTCTGTTCCCTTCCAGTCAGGTAGCTATTAATTCTTCTAATACAGCAGCCTTCCTCCGAACCCGAGCGTCGATGTTTAGTTTCATCGTCAGTATTCTGTGAGGGATGGACAATATCGAAGGCCCTCTAGCAGATACAGAGGAGTATACATCACATCCACCCAACCTTTCTTTTCTAAGAGTTTTTCTTTTAATGGCTTATCAAAATAACCAAACGGATTCGTCATACACAAGATCTCTTCCTTTAGAACCTATGTTGTCTACCACTTAGGCATCCAGGACCTCAGAGTACTCTCCCAGGATACAGGAGGGCAAGACGCAAGATGCGGAAGGCACAACTCGCGTCCAAAGGGAACATGTATCTAACCAGCTTCCAACCCTAGTTGGACGATTTTGGCTCCGTCTGAAAACCTAAACTTTCCATCTTTCTCTCATGCATGTTTCGTTGTAACTTGTCTCTTAAGAAATACGACCTTTGTACCTCTTCCAACTCTCACACCATCACTCTCACTTACGTTAATTACAAAGTCTTTGAAACTCACTTTATTTCCTTAAACACTTAAGAGTCTCATACATCGCTCTCACATTAATTCCAAAGTCTTTGAAACTCACTTTATTTCCTTAAACACTTAAGAGTCTCATACATCGCTCTCACGTTAATTCCAAAGTCTTTGAAACTCACTTTATTTCCTTAAACACTTAAGAGTCTCATACATCGCTCTCACGTTAATTCCAAAGTCTTTGAAACTCACTTTATTTCCTTAAAGACTTATAGAGTCTCATACCCATCTTCCGGATCAACAACAACGCTTTCAGTGCGCAGTCTACTGCGCAGTATTCACTGGTGATCATCCCTTACTATGTGACTTCCCTTTGGTCATCGGCTCTCAAGGATTTTGGGTGGCTTTCCCGATCTCCCAAGTACTGACGACAGTATGTGGCGCAAGTCTTTGTTTCCGAAACTTCCTTCTTTTTCTTTTTTCGAAACTTCCTTCCTTTTCTTTTTTGAAACTTCCTCTTTCTTTCTTTTTTTCGAAACTCCCTTCTTTCTTTCTTTTCTTTGAAATTTCCTTATTTGTTTTTTCGAAACTTCCTTCTTTCTTTCTTTTTTGTCGAAATTTCCTTCATTCTTCCTTTTTTTCGAAACTTTCATCTTTCTTTTTCGAAACTTCCTTCTTTCTTTCTTTTTCGAAACTTTCTTTTTTTCGAAACTTCCTTCTTTCTTTCATTTTTTACGAAACTTCCTTCTTTTTTTCGAAACTTCCTTCTTTCTTTCTATTTTTTCGAAACTTCCTTCTTTCTTTCTTGTTTTCGAAACTTCCTTCTTTCTTTCTTGTTTTCGAAACTTCCTTCTTTCTTTTTCTCTTCAGGTCTCTTTTATCTAATGCATAGCGTCTCTCCTGCTCATTTCATCATGATAATCGTTGATGAACTACCTCTCCCTCTTATCCTGTCAACAGCGGTGTTCTTCAGGGTGCTAACCTATCGCCTACCCTCTTTCTTCTCTCTATGAATGATCCTTCTTCAAGCCTCTAATCCTCATTTCACGCCAACACCGAAGTTCCAATGCACATATTTCAACTCACTTTTCCTCCCCTTCTCATTCTAATACTCATTCTTTTACTCTTATTGAACGTATTTCCATCTTAAATGGGATCTGTGCTCCATGTAAGAGTAGGGAATCAGTAACCTTGTCAAATTCATCGGTGTAAAAACTCTTTTTCTATCTAAATACCTCTCTAAATCTCTCTCGCTTCCCACTGTTAACCTTCAGAGCACTGTATTTCACCCTTGCAGTAACATACTCATTCTGAGCATGATCACAGCCCCCATTCTGTCTTCATAACCTCACGCAAAGAACATTACAAAATCCGCTTACCAAAAGCCTTGCGGTGTCGTATATGTGCCAAAATTATTTTCCTCGTAATCAGCTATACCAAATCTTCTGAGGTCTTCCTCATTCGCCCTGGCACGGAGTACTGCTCGCATATTTAGGAAGGATCCTCTTCCACCTCTCTCTCTTCGTCAGGGTAGAATAAAAAGCCTTCTGCATTATCAACTCGTATGCTATCACCACTCATCAACCATCCCTCTCTACCCACAATGAGATTATTGATCTCTTTCTCTTTTGGTCGTTCCATTCGTGACCTGTCAAGCCAGTCGCTAAAGGATACACTCACGGTGTGGATGAGGACGCTGCTTCCCATACATTTTGTGTGTAGACCAGCCACACGGAGGTTGGCCAATATGATACCGCTTATTTCCTCAAACGTCCAAGCTGTTGAACTCCCTTCTTTCTCTGGTCTTTCCGCTCTTACAATGACCTTTCCACCTTTAAAAATCAGGTCTATAAACACCCAGAGAACTTAATCTTTTTTATTTCACCCTTCCGCGTTCATTTTCTCATACACTATTCTCACTTTCACCTGAGATGGCCATGATAGAGGCATGAAATTGAACCTGGGAAGCTCTAAGTAACAGAATAAACCAAAATTCATACTTTCGAAGACCCTCAAGTCTTGACTGACATCCCAGATTTGCCTTAAGACTGTTACCAAAAACCTTTCACACGAAGGAAGTGGAGGAACATCGTGAAGAAAAGATTCTGCAACAAAGATCATAAGGCTACAGCAGCAAATGGACAAGGGACTTCAACAAAGCAGAGAGAATTTGTGATGCAACTTTTCACATCACTCACCTCATTCAGCCAGTCTTCCGTCATAGACAGCAAGCTTCCACATTTCTTCACGATAGCAATTCCTTGCTCATCCAACAGTTCATACATCTGCCGACACAATACGTTAGCTGTATTGGCGATCCTTCTCCAGTCCATTCCAAAACAGAAGTGCCGGAGACGAGAATACCTACAGCTCCCGGAGGCGTGACAATCCGCTATCGTTTGAATATTGAATTGACAAGAAAAATACACCCACTTCTCCAAGTCAGACCTCTGTAGAAATACTGACGTTTGCTTTACATGATATACGCTCCTGTAACCAACCATAAATCTTCATATCCTTCACCTCCTATAGTGCGAACACTCTCGCATCAACTGGGCAAGAAGCGTCAAATACTTCGAGGGTATTGAGATTCTGGGCAAGTCAAGCGGACAACAAAGGCGAGACACCCGCCCTGAAGCATGGCTCTTGATATGGGGGGTCGAAGGGCAGCTCATCCCAAGATATCACAGTCGTGGAAATAGTCATTTCCAGTCACTCATTCCAAAACGTTTCCCCTTCAGCAACATTACAGAACTTCCGTGCGAGTCTGGCGTAGCCTCAGGCACTATGAAATTCTTTCTCATACTCTTCACTGAGGAGGCAAGGGATCGCCCCTTTTACATCGTTAACAACAGATGCTATATACACTAACAACAAAGGAAGAGGCGACACTGTCAAAACATCAATGGGACAAGCTTGTATCCGAAGGGGAGAGGATGAGAACTTTGAAGAGGATGGATCACTCTATCTCTTACACTGAAGCAGAGACTTATAGCATCTGACCTACGGTATCAACCCCTTGACCACGACGGTCGGGTCAGAGGTCACGCTATCATAAATAAGAGCCACGACGTCGCCCAATACCGTCGCTCCCAAGAGGTTAAAAAAAAAGAAGGAATTACCTGATGGTCTTCTGCCTATGGCTGTCTCGTGCCACAAACCTCGCGTGGGATATGGACAATCGACTTAACCTCTCTCTCTCTCTCTCTCTCTCTCTCTCTCTCTCTCTCTCTCTCTCTCTCTCTCTCTCTGAGGCGCAACATACGTCACGACACTGCTGGTGTGTGTGTTACAAGACCAAGAGCACAAATGTACGACGACAACACCCGC
The DNA here is from genome assembly GCF_036320965.1 of Panulirus ornatus. Lineage (NCBI taxonomy): Eukaryota > Metazoa > Arthropoda > Malacostraca > Decapoda > Palinuridae > Panulirus > Panulirus ornatus. The sequence goes on from NC_092245.1 coordinate 22,953,215, forward strand.
GTGAAACGATTCCCAAAGGAGGGTTTCGTCTCTCTCTTTTGTCATGGGCAAACATGGTCCTGTGTTGAGACCAGCTGGTAACGTTCAATTGTGTCATATGTTTTCTTAATTTTCTTTGTTAGCTGAGTTGACACGCATAATGAAATGCCAATCAAGGCCATCTCATTAACGATATATATATATATATATATATATATATATATATATATATATATATATATATATATATATATATATATATCTGTTTCCCCTTTTAGAAAGTTAAAATACAAGGAGGGTAGGGTTGCTAGCCCCCCGCTCCCGTCCTCTTTGGTCGCCTTCTACGACACGTGAGGAAGTATTCTTTCTCCCCTATCCCCAAAGATAGGGGAGAAAGTATGCAAGTATGCAGTGTGTTGTGGATGAGAGAGCTTGGGAAGTGAGTCAGTTGTTGTTCGCTGATGATACAGCGCTGGTGGCTGATTCATGTGAGAAACTGCAGAAGCTGGTGACTGAGTTTGGTAAAGTGTGTGAAAGAAGGTTGAGGGTCAAGTCAATTGGGAGGTAAGTTTGAATGGAGAAAAACTGGAAGAAGTAAAGTGTTTTAGATATCTGGGAGTGGATCTGGCAGCGGATGGAACCATGGAAGCGGAAATGAATCATAGGGTGGGGGAGGGGGCAAAAATTCTGGGAGCCTTGAAGAATGTGTGGAAGTCGAGAATATTCTCTCGGAAAGCAAAAATGGGTATGTTTGAAGGAATAGTAGTTCCAACAATGTTGTATGGTTGCGAGGCGTGGGCTATGGATAGAGTTGTGCGCAGGAAGGTGGATGAGCTGGAAACGAGATGTTTGAGGACAATATGTGGTGTGAGGTGGTTTGATCGAGTAAGTAATGTAAGGGTAATAAAAAGAGTGTGGTTGAGAGAGCAGAAGAGGGTGTTTTGAAATGGTTTGGTCACATGGAGAGAATGAGTGAGGAGAGATTGACCAAGAGGATATATGTGTCAGAGGTGGAGGGAACGAGGAGAAGTGGGAAACCAAATTGGAGGTCGAAAGATGGAGTGAGAAAGATTTTGAGTGATCGGAGCCTGAACATGCAGGGGGGTGAAAGGCGTGCAAGGAATAGAGTGAATTGGAACGATGTGGTATACCGGGGTCGACGTGCTGTCAATGAATTGAACCAGGGCATGTGAAGCGTCTGGGGTAAACCATGGAAAGTTCTGTGGGGCCAGGATGGTGGAAAGGGAGCTGTGGTTCCGGTGCATTATTACATGACAGCCAGAGACTGAGTGTGAACGAATGTGCCCTTTGTTGTCTTTTCCTAGCGCTACCTCGGGCACATGAGGGAGGAGGGGACTGTTATTTCATGTGTGGCGGGGTGGCGATGGGAATGAATAAAGGCAGACAGTATGAATTATGTACATGTGTATATATGTATATGTCTGTGTGTGTATATATATGTATACGTTGAGATGTATAGGTATGTATATTTGCGTGTGTGGACGTGCATGTATATACATGTGTATGTGGGTGGGTTGGGCCATTCTTTCGTCTATTTCCTTGCGCTACCTCGCTAACGCGGGAGACAGCGACAAAGCAAAATGAAAAAAAAAAATGAAAAATATATATTCCCTAGCCTTAGCCAGGTACCCAGTTTATCGACCAATCCCACAGAGGAGGATGAACAGCTGGGTTGACTGTGGACAGACCACTGCAACCCCCAGCTCGACCCTGGGCAGTAGAAGTCCAGATTAGTAACCAAATGCTACACGAGATTTCATATATACAGAAAACGTTACAACGAGTTACGATCATTAGAGAAAATGTAGCTTTAGAAGGCGTAACTCAAATACTTCACCATGACCGATAGGAACGGTTCCTTCAGCCGTGATATACGAACACATTCCTTACTAGGTCGAGTCCAAATCGAGGACATCTTTCTCATGAGCAAGATTTCTGGCCTTGCTTAGCCAAGACAATCAGGCTAAGCTCAATGTAACTTTAAGTAAGAGTTCACCGAACTGATCATCTGTCCGGCTCTTTCAATTCTCCTTTTTTATCATAAGAATCGCATCATCATCATCCAACAAACCACCTACAACAGTTTCGATTATGTTAAGCTTAAGTCTTTCTCAGCAAAGTGGTTCGCAAACACTACGAACACTACTGGATCAGTTTCTATCAGCATTTTGTAGACGTAGTAGTGTATAACAGAGTGTGACTCACTCTGTAACAGTGTATTACAAAGTGTGACTCACTAAGTAACAGCCAACAGCAATGTGTGATTTACTGTGTAACAGCGTGAGGCAATGTAAAGGTCACAGAGTAACAGCGTATAGCAATGTGAGACTCATCATGTAAGAGGGCACAGCAATGTGTGACTCATCATGTAACAGCGCACTGCAATTTGTGACTCACCATGTAACAGCGCACAGCAATGTGTGACTCATCATGTAACAGCGCACAGCAATGTGTGACTCACCATGTAACAGCGTACAGCAATGTGTGACTCACCATGTAACAGCGTACAGCAATGTGTGACTCACCATGTAACAGCGTACAGCAATATGTGACTCACCACGTAACAGCGTACAGCAAAGTGTGACTCACCATGTAACAGCGTACAGCAATGTGTGACACCATGTAAGAGCGTACAGCAATGTGTGACACCATGTAACAGCGCATAACAATGTGTGACTCACTCTATAAACATTACCGATAGAAAGAACAATCCCACTATCTACTCTGAGGTTAAGGTGATGTATGTCAGCTGACGTGACTCTGGTACGTTGAACACGTCAGTCACTTTGGTGAACACGTCAGGCATGGCTAACTTTGACGCTTGCCTCGCCCAGGGACGCCTCGCTGAACTCCAGAGGCGAGGACATACAGGGAACAAAGCTCAGATTTACAAGTCCAACAACAATTACTCGGGAATGTGATCACACCACTGTCCGCCATAGACTGGGTTATGTTGCAGGGGTAAGGCTTTTAAACCTCCGCAGCAGCGAAATCTGCAGGACTTTTCAGCACCTAAATTCAACAGAGTGTGTAAAAAGCAGTTTTCGAAAATCAGCTTTCTGCCACTGCAGAATATTCCGCGGGTTTGGTACACACTTTCACGCGAAGTAACTTGTCAGGTGTTTTGAAACGTTTCAACTAATTTTTGACTTATTTGTCATGCCTCGACCAGTCCCCAGAAAATGAGGGAGACACTGTGGTATATCCCATGCTATGCCTCGACCAGTCCCTAAAAAATGAGGGAGACACTGTGGTATATCCCATGCTATGCCTCGACCAGTCCCCAACCAGTAAGGGAGACACCGTGGTATATCCCATGTCATGCCTCGACCAGTCCCTAAAAAATGAGGGAGACACTGTGGTATATCCCATGCTATGCCTCGACCAGTCCCAGACCAATAAGGGAGACACCGTGGCATATCCCATGCCATGCCTCGACCAGTCCCCAGTCAGTATGGGAGACACCGTGGCATATCCCATGTCATGCCTCGACCAGTCCCCAGCCAGTAAGGGAGACACAGTGGGCAAGACTATGGGGCTAAGATACACAAAAGGTCTCAAAATGGGTTTAAGGTAAACAGACAGACACGTACAGACGTGTGTGCAATAGATCTGTACATGGAACTGCATTCTGGGCGTGGCTGAAAGGAAGAAGTAGATGGTCATAATGAACAAGATAACAGCAATGCGAATAAATACATAAACGTTTATTGGCGTATTAATCCTCTTGCTAACGTTTTCTGGCGTATTCATCCTCTTGCTAACGTTTACTGGCGTATTAATCCTCTTGCTAACGTTTGCTGGCGAATATTAATGTTCTTGCTCACTTTTACAGGCGTATTAATCCTCTTGCTAACGTTAATGACGAATTAATCCTCTTGCTAACGTTTACTGGCGCATATTAATCCTCTTGCTCACTTTTACAGGCCTATTAATCCTCACGCTAACGTTTACTGGCGTATTTATCCTCTTGCTCACATTTACAGGAGTATTAATCCTCTTGCTAACGTTAATGGCGAATTTATCCTCTTGCTAACGTTTACTGGCGTATCAATCCTCTCGCATAAGGGGATCTAAACCTGCACGTGTTACTTGCTCTGTTGGACGGAGCGTCTGTTGTCCGTGGTGCCACCCTACTGGTCGACCCAGAGCCACCCACCTCATCAGGGGACGGCGTCACCATCCACGGTAGTGGGAAACAGCGTTCATGATGAAGTGAAATTAAGACGTAACTGAAATCCTATAAAACAAATGCAAGTTTGCTTCAACACATCAACAGAATGCGCTTAACTACGACTATAAAAGTAACAAGTTGGGGAAAACTATACTTAATTAACCTACTGAAAAATAGGGTTTCCTGCTTTCCTAAACAAACTACAGGGAAGTTTCAATTTCCTGACCCCATTTTCTGTCTGTAACTAAAGCCTCACTTAACACTTTATCTCCCTAGCCTTCTCTCCTACTTCCTACTTGTAATGACATGTCTTATCACACGGAATACTTTTCACCTTCGAAATCAGTTCTCTCTCTAACCATCCTTATAGTTTCTATAGTTTCTTGTGTTTTGAAATACTATAGTTTCTTGTATTTTGAAACACTATAGTATCTTGGGTTCTGAAACACTATAGTTTCTTGGGTTCTGAAACACTATAGTTTTTGGTGTTCTGAAACACTATAGTTTCTTGGGTTCTGAAACACTATAGTTTTTGGTGTTCTGAAACAATATAGTTTCTTGGGTCCTGAAACACTATAGTTTCTTGGGTTCTGAAACACTATAGTTTCTTGGGTTCTTAAACACTATAGTTTCTTGGGTTCTGAAACACTATAGTTTCTTGGGTTCTGAAACACTACAGTTTCCTGGGTTCTGAAACACTATAGTTTTTGGTGTTCTGAAACACAATAGTTTCTTGGGTCCTGAAACACTATAGTTTCTTGGGTTCTGAAACACTATAGTTTCTTGGGTTCTGAAACACTATAGTTTCTTGGGTTCTTAAACACTATAGTTTCTTGGGTTCTGAAACACTATAGTTTCTTGGGTTCTGAAACACTATAGTTTCTTGGGTTCTGAAACACTACAGTTTCTTGTTTTCTGAAACACTATAGTTTCTTGTGTTCTGAAACACTATAGTTTCTTGTGTTCTGAAACACTATAGTTTCTTGTGTTCTGAAACACTATAGTTTCTTGGGTTCTGAAGCACTATAGTTTCTTGGGTTCTGAAGCACTATAGTTTCTTGTGCTCTCAAACACATTCCTTACCTCTTACGTTTCCACTCTCCCCGTACATAATACCACATGTGTTCCACCCATACACGGATTCTCAAACTCAAGTTCCACGAAGGCTTGATGGAGATCCATGGGGTATCTCATGTGATGGTTCCGTGGCTTTAGAAATCCTGAGGAACACCTGCTCTAGCCTGTCTTATTCCCCGCTCCTCCAGTTTCTATTGAGCGCCTTTCTACCACTTTCCTTATCAGATATCCTCCCTTCTGCCATGCTCAAATCTCGCACCAGATGAAACAGGGATAAGACACGCCCAGCAAACACTACAGGAACATAAGTGTTCTCTGGACGAGTTTCCAGCAAACGCTACAAGAACACAAGTGTTCTCTGAACGAGTTTCCAGCAAACACTACAAGAACACAAGTGTTCTCTGGACGAGTTTCCAGCAAACGCTACAAGAACACAAGTGTTCTCTGAACGAGTTTCCAGCAAACACTACAGGAACATAAGTGTTCTCTGGACGAGTTTCCAGCAAACACTACAAGAACACATGTGTTCTCTGGACGAGTTTCCAGCAAACGCTACAAGAACACAAGTGTTCTCTGAACGAGTTTCCAGCAAACACTACAGGAACATAAGTGTTCTCTGGACGAGCTTTCATCTCCGTCTTTCGCTGAGACATTTCTTCTTTCCTCCCAGGTGGTTTTCCTTCCTGAGGTTATCCAGTCACCCCATCGAAGTAGCCTTAGGGACCTATACATGCTGCCGCGCTCCCACCTCACGACTGATTCCCTGGGTGGGAGTTGCTTCGACCAGAGTCGCTTCCCTTGAAAGGAATTCATCTTCAACTACTGAGTTTCTTCTGCACTTACTCCTGCACACCAACCCCAATCAGTCTACACGAACCCCTATCAGTCGTGACTCTTAAACATCCTTTCCCATTAACTGACAAGCTGCCCTGTTGTCACCAGGAGTCCAGAATATCCTCACCGAACTCAACCACAAGAGGAAACACCAGTACAGATATCATGGACGCCTGGAAGCATCTTAGAAATACAACATATTCCAGGAGAGGAAAAACAAAAATGGGGGATTCCGTCACACACACACATACGCCTACTTACCTGAGAATTATGCTTGGGTAGCTTTCCGAGCGCCCTGGCACGTGTCCTGGCGTGCAGCACGTGGTGCAGGAGGAGGGAGGGCTCTCGAGGGGAGAGACATCCCCAAGATCCACCCTCGCTGCTCCTCTCACTGTCCTCCTCTTGTGACCTCTGCCAAAAAATAAAAAAAAAGAGCGTCGGGTTACATCAGTTGGGTTCCTCCTATACCCACCGTCTGCACAGTGATATGAACCATTACCTTGCTAAGTATAGCACAGGTTTGCTATCTTCTGGTGGTACTCATTCATGACACACTGTCTCTCTCTACCATGCCACTCATAAGCAGTCATTATGAGTTAAATAAGACAATAAACTGATCTTATAAAGAGAGAGAATGACATTACGAAAAGATCCTGAAATAGATTTTGAGAGTGAATAATGTATTCAAATTTTCTACAAACTATAAAAAAGGGTTCAACAAATTCTCATTATTACATACTGATGGCTAACTTCTGTGTCACGTTAACGAGACAGTAAGAAAACGCTTTTATCAAGATTCTAAATCTATCGAGAGAAATGTGACAACGGGTGAGGAAAATCTTATAGACCATAGAGATGCAATGGGTAATTTTTCGTATGTCATATTGTTGAAAAAAAATTCTATCATCGTGTAGAAAACAAACGAAGATAGGGAAAATATGAAATTAACGAGAATATAGACTAAAAACAAACATATGAAAATCTAAGATACATTATTTTTTTCGTATTCTAATGATTTTTCAATGTCATGTTTTGCGAGATCCTTATATCCACTGACCCCTGACGACAGTGCTTTGTTGTGTACACCACTTGGCTCCACGGAGTACCATGTTATTCTGGGCAAAAAGATGGAGTATCTGAGAAGGACAGACACGTAACAGTGATGGAGATGACCATCACATCCTCTTCCTTCTCGCTAGCCTCGCTATCCTTCTCCTAACGACAGCTTTGAGGGAAGATGATGACGAAACATGGAAAAGATCCTGAACCTCAACCTAAATAGATAGCTCCTAGCAACGCTCCATGCTAGGCTTGGAGAACCAGGCGTTGCTTTCAAGTCCTTCGTCACTCTTGCCTTCCTGCAGCTCACTGCTGCTACCAGTGGGACGGATCTCTGACTCACTGCCAGGAGAAGGAGAAAGTGTTCCCCAGGTTACATCCTCGGAGACTGTGCCTGGCCCAGACTTATGGACGGTTCATTCAGTTCCTCTCCCTCCTCTCCAGACCCTCAAAGCATCTACCATGCTGATCTAGGCAACACGTCCGGACGGAGAATGTCTATATATAAGTGAACTGGCCACTCCCTCCCCTGCAAGGGAGGCCCTTACTACCAGGTCCATCCAAACCTCAACATTTGATACTCGTCTCGACCCCCATATGCACTTTAGAGTGGCTAAGCCCATCTTGCCAATCCTCTCCTCTGTGCACTACAGTGACCCTACGAATAGGTCATCCAACCTAGAGCTGTACGTACAAGTTCTAGACGATGGTATACCAGGCAGACTTAAATTTTACAGCGATATATCGAGAGGTCTCGCTTCTACCAGCTACCTAGACTATATACTACAGAGAACGCCCCGAGCACCGTAACGAGAGTGTAGTCATGTGGACCACGAAGTGCTGGGGGCTCACAAAACCTCACGCAGGAACACCATGAATTGGCTTATCATAAACTGACTCTTTATCCTCAAATGTCTATAGGTTATGAGCAACAGAGATGATGATGTCTTGGAGTCATCTGTTGCCGAGATGAAGTAACTAGACAACAGGATTCCCCGCGAGACGACTCACCTGTACCCTCTCACGTACGCTTTCACTGGATGGTATATACAGGGCGGGTCAAAAGTAAGGCATCACACACATCATCCGCTATTTACCCATCCAGCAACAAATGCTCAGGCTACATGTCTTGAACTTACGTATCCGGATTATCCTTTACCTACCCCCCCAAAATCCACTTCATCAGACTTGGCGAGGGTGAGGGTCCATGAGTGCATGAAACGCCACAGGTGTGGACAGACTGGGTACCAGACGACCCCGAACATGGCCCAGTGATAAGTTTATCTCTTATACACACACACACACACACACACACACACACACACACACACACACACACACATACATACCGGCAACACATTACATGACAGACGTAAGATTAAAAAATACTACATCTATCATTAACATGCAAACTTTATTCTATCAAAAAGAATCTCTGCAAGATTGAAGAAAGGCTTGGAGACTTGGTTTACCGGCTTATGCAGCATCTCGCAATGAGTGAGCGAGTAACTTGGTTCGATTCAACGGAGCAAAAACGCAATTTCTCCTCATATCACAAATCTTACTCGTGTCCTGCTGATGAATTTCAAAACCTGACAATACAACTCTGCATTAACATAAATAGGTTAGGCACAACTAGACCCTTCTACGCTGCCTTCGACGCTCCAACATGACGAATATCACAAAAATCGCTTCCTCAAGGGTTGGGAGTGCTGTATAAGTGCCGTGATTATCGATCTTCTGTACAACTCTCCTACAGCTACAGAGATCTTATTCACCCCAGCATTGCTCACATTCGTGAACTGGTTGTGCTTTCGCGTCTCTCTAAACCAAAGTGGGAATCCAAAGCCTTGGGCCTTACTGTTTCTCACCTCTTTTCATCCATTCCTTCCTTTCTGAAGGGATATTGCTGCTTTCTCTCTGTCCTACAGGTACCATTTCGACTACTGCTCTCGCGAGCCATCTTCGTCTGTCCCGGCCATGAAGGTCTGGACCCAATGCACGCGCCTAAATGCAGCTTCCCATAGTTTCTTTGTGGAGACCAGATGCTCGAGGATTATCCGTTACTACGCCTTCTTTCCTCAAAGAGAAACGTTTAGGAGTTCTCCTTCCTTCGTCTTTCTCTTCTCCTATAATCTATCTTCACTCAGTTATCAGGCAGGTCCTTAAACACTTCAGGAGTTCAAAGGAATCATTACGATCCTTTTCTTTCATTCTTCACCTTTCCTTCTCAGTCGAGAAGGCCAGGACCTGGTATGGTTCTGTCCTTGTTGTCATTGTTAGCTACATATCTTATCATCCCAGGACTAATCTCTGAGAAAGACTACTGGTGTTATCTGAGATCTCTTTCCAGAGGCTCCTTTTGCCCAAGGCTGGGTTACTTCCAGCAGCAGGGATGTTCAAGCTCCTATAGATAGAGAAGTTCTTTAAGGAGAGTGAGGAGCCTTCACTCACGATACAACCTTAATTAGGAGTCCAACATCACCTCTCTCTCTCTCTCTCTCTCTCTCTCTCTCTCTCTCTGTATATATATATATATATATATATCTTTCCCTCTTCTATAAATATTCCTCTGGTTCCTGCTCTGTAAGTCACTGCGTCACCTGATTAATGTATGGCATTTGTGATGTCTGTCTTTTCGTGAAAAGTTACGCTTTGTATGCTTTTGCCTTTGCTACCTGGGTCAAAGAAATGACTTCTGACAGTCACTGAAAAGCTGGCTCACTATCCAGCTGTCACTAACCATCTCATTACCCAGGCGGGTCGCACCGGTGAGTCGTGGTTACCTAGCACTTGCGGGATATATATATATATATATATATATATATATATATATATATATATATATATATATATATATATATATATATATACCCTGGGGATAGGGGAGAAAGAATACTTCCCACGTATTCCCTGCGTGTCGTAGAAGGCGACTAAAAGGGAAGGGAGCGGGGGGCTGGAAATCCTCCCCTCTCAGTTTTTTTAATTATCCAAAAGAAGGAACAGAGAAGGGGGCCAGGTGAGGATATTCCCTCAAAGGTCCAGTCCTCTGTTCTTAACGCTACCTTGCTAACGCGGGAAATGGCGAATAGTATGAATAAAAAAAATGAATATATATATATATATATATATATATATATATATATATATATATATATATATATATCGAGAGAGATAGATAGATAGATAGATAGATAGATAGAGAGAGAGAGAGAGAGAGAGAGAGAGAGAGAGAGAGAGAGAGAGAGAGAGAGAGAGAGAGAGAGAGAGAGAGAGAGAGAGAGAGTCTGTCTGTGGTTTCCTATTCTCTAATGTAAATGTCTGTGAGAACTGTTATGTTACGAGTGAGCCTCGAACTTATCAAGTGTACGTTGGATGAAGAGTGGCTGATAATGTCTCCTTTATCTTATCGGCCGGCATATGACTGTGGCCAGATAAGACAAAGACCACGGCCGCCATTTGCAAGAGAGTAGTGGTGCAGGAAGGAAGGCCGCAAGGATGGACGCCCTCAGCCAGCCACTGGACAGTGAGTCCCTCACATAGTTTACTGTTTTGAGGAGCGGGTGTTCTACCCTCCGTCCTCAGTGCCTGGAGTGTGGATCTTACCCGTGTGTTCGCTGGTACCTGGTTGCTACCTTGTGTTCGGTACTTCAGAGGATGCTGGAGCCTGGCTGCTACTCTTGTGGTCGCTGGTGTTTGGCTGCTACTCTTGTGATCGCTGGTTTTTGGTTGCTAAATTTGAGATCGTTGATGATTCGTTGGTGCTTTTTTTGATCGCTGGTATGTAACTACTATCCAGGTGATCGCTAGTGTTTAGCTGCTACTTTAAGAATCGCTGGTGCTAGGGTGTTACTTTTGTGATCGTTGGTACCTGGTTACTGCCCTTGTAAAGCTGTAATCTGGTTGCTACCCTTGTGGTCGCTGGTATCTGAATGCTACCACTGTAGTCGCTGGTATTTGGTTACATCCCTTATGGCCCCTGGTATCAGGCTGATACCCAAGTGGTCGCTGGTATCTGGCTGCTACCCTTGTGGTCGCTGGTATCTGGCTGCTGCCCTTGTGGTCACTGGTATCTGGGTACATCCCTTGTGGTCGCTGGTATCTATTTGCTACCCATGCGGTCGCTGGTATCTGGCTGCTACCCTTGCGGTCGCTGGTATCTGGCTGCAACCATTATTGCCTGCTGTAAGGTTCTATGTTTTCACTGGCCACTGGAGGAGTCTCTGCTCTCATATCTTATCTCCTGGAAAACAGTTTTCTGTTCTTCGACATCGTCAGGAAACTTTGGATCCTAACTTTACCACACGTAGTAACCTTTTTCGCCTCTGGGGTCATTACCGGCACTAAATAACTGAAAAAGCTCAGGTAAGCATAATTTGTGAAGACGTTTAAAAGCCTTAGTGATCTCTGGACGAAATTCTAAAACGGAGTGTGTATGATCGCGTGAAGTGAACTCACGACTCCATTCAGTTCTTTGATGTCTGTTCATGGGAAACAATAACAGAATGATGAACAGACAAACAATAACATAATGAACAGATGAATTCCCACTGGTGGCAATTGAGATATCGATCATCAGTCGACGACCAATGTGTACGACTTTACGACCCCTGAGAACGATGGTGCGACCCTTAGGTATGATGGCTTAGTCTTTGACTTAACCCTTGAAGGTTGGGTTAAAAAGAACCAGCGCGTCATACCAAAGAATTGAGCTTTCGTGTTCAAGGGTCGTACCTACTTACTCAATGGCCGTATCTTCGTGCTGAAGGATAGTACCTTCGTGCTCAAGGGCCGTCCCTTCCTACTCAAGGGCCGTACCTTCGTGCTGAAGGAGAGTACCTTCGTGCTCAAGGGTCGTCCCTTCCTACTCAAGGGCCGTATCTTCGTGCTGAAGGAGAGTACCTTTGTGCTCAAGGGCCGTCCCTTCCTACTCAAGGGCCGTATCTTCGTGCTGAAGGAGAGTACCTTCGTGCTCAAGGGTCGTCCCTTCCTACTCAAGGGCCGTATCTTCGTGCTGAAGGAGAGTACCTTCGTGCTCAAGGGCCGTCCCTTCCTACTCAAGGGCCGTATCTTCGTGCTGAGGGAGAGTACCTTCGTGTTCAAGGGTCGTCCCTTCATACTCAATGACCGTATCTTCGTGCTGAAGGAGAGTACCTTCGTGCTCAAGGGTCGTACCGTTATGCTGAAACGCTACACCATCATGCTCAAGGGTGGTACCGTTGTACCGTTATATACCGTTGTCCTAAGCGGGTTACAACACCTGGACACATCTACATGGCATGTTCCCGCTGCGCTGCATCTGGGTGATCATTATGATATTCAAGTCTCTTGCTGGAGTCACTATGCAGGAGTCAAGGTCGCCATTATCAAGTGGGACGGTAGCTGATCAAAGCTCAAGTGATGATAGTGATCCAAAACCGTCATTATTTGAGATGTTTTCAGAGGCTGAGAGTATGGAAAACAAAACACACACTCTATATACCTATAGAACCCAGATATTACTTATACCATCCACACACACACACACACACTTTTGTACACCACCTATACAAACTATCTGCATCACCTTCACACACTATCTACGCCATCCACAAGTTACCTACACCACACACACAAATTACACACACACACACACACACACACACACACACACACACACACACACACACACACTATCTACCCCGTCCACACACACTACCTACACTATCCACACACATTGCCCACACTAACCACACACACACTAGACCCACATCACTCTAGCACACTACCCACACACACACACTGCCTATAGTACCCACACACTACTATATACAACTACAAGCTTCAAGGCGAAGTCACGCGTCTTGCCATAAGATAACTTGAGTATAACACATACTGTGACGGGATCTCTGTGAGACTGAGGGACGCATATAGTGAACAAGCCATCATGAGTTGCTAAGTGAGGGACACATATAATGAACAAGCCACCATAAGTTGCTAACTGAGGGACACATATAGTGAACAAACCACCATAAGTTGCTACTTTAAGGACACATATAGTGAACAAGCCACCATGAGTTGCTAATTGAGGGACATATACAGTAAACAAGCCATCACGAGTTGCTAATGCGTGCTACCGTTTGGGGCAGTCAACCTGCAACATGATCATGCAAGCCGACAGCAAGAGAGCGAAATCTCTCTCTCTCTCTCTCTCTCTCTCTCTCTCTCTCTCTCTCTCTCTCTCTCTCTCTCTCTCTCTCTCTCTCATGTTTGACGTTCAGGATCGAATTTGATTTGTGAAGGTATTACCGTCTAGTTCTAGCGTGCACCCTATGCTCCATCTTGCGAGCGGTAGCGCAAAAAGGATTACAGAGGTCTCATGAGGGTCTCTGTCCAGCGGACTGGTGAAGGATATGTACCACTGGTGAAGGACACGTACCATCCTTTTCTTTATCCTTGGGTCCAATGTGGACGCTGGAACACGAGAGTTGTTATGGAGGGGAAAATGTATACATTCTCTAGCATCAAGTCTCATGACGCCAACCATCATTTCATATCATCCAAAGATACTGAAATCCGGGTCGATAAGATAACGTACATGGCCAAGGGGGGGAAAAAAAAAATTGGAAAACATGATAAACACAGGGGGACGTCAATGGCCACTCGTGGTGCAAGCAGTCAGGATGGTGACAGTGATAGATAAGACTGGTGAGTGGAGAGACGGTCGGTTCTCAGTGTCTCGCTGGATACCGTCAGACGCTCAGGTTGGTTGTCATCGTACATCACATCTCTACACGACACGACACGACATTTTTCAGGTACGAATCGTCGACGCAAATGAATAAGACTCATTAAAAACACGCCTTTTTAATTTTTCGGTGTTATGAGACAGTTTAGCACTGGGTTTACAGCAAATGACATCGTTCGCTGAACGTGTGTTAATCACCTATTTGTATTGTGAGGGGAGGGGAGGGGTTTACACTCGTAAGGTTCCCAACTCTTGAACACTATCTGCTGTTATACATTCTCTTAAATTCATGTATGATGTCTACATTAACAATGTCTTCTGTCGTTCTGTTCCATTCATCCACCAGTCTTATACTATAAGGGTATTTCTTTCCATCCTTTTTCAACAAGTTCCATACTTCGTGTTATGTCCTCTGGTTGCTCTATCCCTTCATCTCCCGAAGTAAAACTGTCACCTATCCACACAGGCAAACTCTTTAAAAAACTTAAGAAGTTAATTAAGTGACATCTATTTCTACTCTCTTCCAAAGTTGCGTAAATATGAGCCTCCAGCCTTTCCCTTGTAGCTTAACTCTCGTAACTGTGGCATCGTCTTTGTTGCCCTCCTCTAGACCTTCTCTACGAGCTCTTTGTGCTTCTTTCAGTGCGGTGACCAAATCTGAAGCATATTCTAGCTTTGGGCTTATGGAGGATATGAACATCTCGCTGAATATTTCCTTATCCCTAAACTTACAAGTTATTCTGATATTTGTCTCCTTAACTATCCTCCTAATGTGGGTCCCTGGCGACAGGTTAGGAACGATGTCGACTGCCAAGGCCATCTCTCACTGAGTGTGTGTGTGTTTGAGGACAATGTATGGGAGCGACCGGGTCTACAGCGTTCCTCACCTCGAACTCGGACAAAGTCATGAGTCCCAGTTATTTTGTTACACGATGAAAACACAGTCTACCGTACAGTTCATCATCCCCCCCCCCCCTCCACCCACCCATCCACACACATACACGCGAGCACACACACAGCAAGCGACACTGGGAAAGTGCAGTACCTCCTCCTATCTCGCCAAGCACATCCTGGCCATGACACCCTGGTGGCTATCTGAAGACCGTCCCGAAAATAATTGATTTGGTTTCCGAACACGGCATTTTTGTTTCCTGATAAAAATCATAATAGGTCGTAACTTCATCTTTTTACCTCTTCGAAACACCAAGATATTCCCTTGATAAGAAAATGAATTCGGCACGTTGGTGGTGTACAATGAATACGTACACTGACGATTAAAAAAAAACATACATGCTTTTGCGCTGACACGATAACACTGCTAAGTGAAGCGGCGAACCAGTGAGAAAATGCATTGAACTGCTTCGGGGTTCGGTTCGAAGAAAGAGTGAATCAGTGAGTGAACCATATATATATGCTTCATGTCAAGGTTGGATATATCCTCACACTGTAGGGAAGCAGGTACGAGGAGGAGCGAGTTCAAAAGTGACACAGGTCAGATTCGTTTGAATATATGAAACGTTTCACAATTGTTACTGGCTATTACGACACCTAAACCAGGCTACAAACGCATCGAGAACGTTAGTGTGTTCGTTTTTTTTTTTTTTTTGTATTCTTTCCTTACGGTGTACGACTAAGCCTATTCACGCACCGCTCAGTCTAGGATAAGGAGTCGTCTGAACTTCATTTTCACGAGAATTAGAAAGCTGCTTCGGAACTCCTTATTACCGCGCTCGCCTCAAGAGAAGCAAACACTGTCTCACGAAGTCATAATCAGTAAAAGAGGTCTCTCGCGCGACCTCTGTGTTCATTCTAAACGCGGCCGATGGTACGAAGAAGATGACCACAAAAAACCTTAATTCAAGACTAAGATGAAATAGACAGCATTGAACGGCATCTTTACAGTGTTACTAAAAAAAAATAATGCCTCGGGATAACCTAATTACCCTTTAAATTTTAGAGCCTCAAAAGCAGCATATCACAGGTGAACGAAGCATGTGACGTCCACAGGGTCGACCTCTGTGAAAAAGAACCAAAAACTTATGAAACGCTTTTCTCAACGTCCTGTATAGTTCGCTTAAAACCGTGATCTCAGTATTTCCGGGGAATAGGTTGTCGACATGAGGACCTCACGACTGAGTTTTGACATCACTCACTCATTATTCCTCACCTTCGACACTCGAGAGAGATACAAATTCCCTCTGAGCAATACTGAGAAACATAGTAAGAATGGGAGGACTGTGGACGTAAGCACCGAACAACCGGACGGTCCCCACCTCTCCGGTCGTGTTTACCTCCAGCGAAGTTCCTGGAGAGCGTCAACCCTGTAATCACAACACGCCAGTGTTGTTTACACTTTGTATCAGTGCGGTCACGCTGTGAGCCCCTGCTGAGAAAGAGAGTTGGCAAGTCAGTTAAGTGAACTCAAGTAGGACTGAAGTGCATTGTGTGAGACTCTACGTCTGTCAGGATCCTTTTATACGCTGACTCCCCCATCACCCGAAGTTGTCTTGTCTACCAGTGGAATCGTGAATGCGACCTCGTCACCATCATCGCGAGGCTGGGTCACCACAGCTCGCTTCTCAGGTGAATGAAAGAACGTGAAAAGAAAACCATTGCCTCACTACTTCTTAATCGGACACGCCTCAATCAGAGTGACTGGACGTATTTTCATATCAGTAGATAAGGGTGACCTGTATATACACTAGTAGGGCATCGTCTGGAGTAGATCTTTGATTGTATGGGTAGGCTAACCGACAGTAGCTCATGTGCAGGGTTATCAACACGGAAATTCATTAAAGGGATTAATAGATTTTGTGTATCTAAATCAACCAATGGGAGCGTGTCATACCTTCCCAGCCCCGCGGCAGATAACCGACACCGTAAATCAAGCGTCGTCAATTTAGCGTAAGTAGGAAGAACATATTTTTTCTCTTTTTTTCTACCCTCCCGTTTAAGCTTAAGCATGTCTTTTTTACCCTCCCGTTTAAGCTTAAGCATTTCTTTTTTTTAAGCCTTTCGGGGCTACGTAGTGGGACGGATTATAACATCTGATAGCGTAGTTTTCGTAAAATACAAGGCAACGGGAGACGTCAGGTGCACGAGACTGAAGCAGCAGCATTTTGACGATGGTGGGTCTACATTATGGCTTGGTATGGAGGGTCGACAATGAGGCAAACAATTTTTCCAAAATATCAGACGTTTTCATGGAGTCGGGTGAGAATTTCTTATTGACAGTGTTCGGAAGTATGACTTAAGTCTTCGATGTCCTATATGACAGGTGATCTAAGGTTTTCATTTCGCTTGAAACTTAAAATTATGCACATGGCTTGGCTGATGTGCCTTAAGGGTGATTATAGCCTGTATTGTACATTTTATACGTTTGAGTAGTCAGTCGGTAAGAGAAATGATGAATGCAATGTTACGAACGCATCCATGATGAAGTATCAACAATACTGGTTTTCATTTCCTGTTGAGACGAAGCACAGACTGAAGCAGTATACTCCCTTCCTCACAAGTACTTAACATGGGATTAAGTCACTAGAAAGATTTGAAAGGTGTCGAAACGCTGGTTCAGTTGAGAGCACCAGGATAACCCAGAATAATAAACGCTGGTCGTTAACAAAGAAAGTGGGGATTTTTTTTTTCTATGAGCACCAGACTGAATCATTCTTACAAGATGGCTTAACTGATTCTTTTTTTGGTGGGGGGGGAGGGGCGATTGTAAGGTTGTGAGAAAGATATTTGAATTTTTGGCTCTTCCTAGCTAAGCGAAATAAGGCAAACGAGTGTGTGTATATATATATATATATATATATATATATATATATATATATATATATATATATATATGGGGATAAGGGAGAAAGAATACTTCCTACGTATTCCCTGCGTGTCGTAGAAGGCGACTAAAAGGGGAGGGAGCGGGGGGCTGGAAATCCTCCCCTCTCGTTTTTTTTTAATTCTCCAAAAGAAGGAACAGAAAATGAGGCCAGGTGAGGATATTCCCTCAGAGGCCCAGTCCTCTGTTCTTAACGCTACCTTGCTAACGCGGGAAATGGCGAATAGTATGAAAGAAAGATATATATATATATATATATATATATATATATATATATATATATATATATATATATACATTCATTTATCATTTCACTTTGTCGCTGTCTCCCGCGTTAGCGAGGTAGCGCAAGGAAACAGACGAAAGAATGGCCCAAACCACCCACATACACATGTATAGACATACACGTCCACACACGCAAATATACATACCTACAGATCTCAACGTATACATATATATACAATCACAGACATATACATATATACACATGTACATAATTCATACTGTCTGCCTTCATTCATTCCCATCGCCACCCCGCAACACATGAAATGACAACCCCCTCCCCCCTCATGTGCCCGAGGTAGCGCTAGGAAGAGACAACAAAGGCCACATTCGTTCACACTCAGTCTCTAGCTATCATGTATAATGCACTGAAACCACAGCTCCCTTTCCACATCCAGGCCCCACAGAACTTTCATGGTTTACCCCAGACGCTTCACACGCCCTGGTTCAATCCATTGACAGCACGTCGACCCCGGTATACCACATCGTTCCAATTCACTCTATTCCTTGCACGCCTTTCACCCTCCTGCATGTTCAGGACCCGATCACTCAAAATCTTTTTCACTCCATCTTTCCACCTCCAATTTGGTCTCCCTCTTCTCTCGTTCCCTCCACCTCTGACACATATATCCTCTTGGTCAATTTTCCTCACTTCTCTCCATGCGACCAAACCATTTCAAAACACCCTCTTCTGATCTTTAAAGCACACTCTTTTTATTACCACACATCTCCCTTACCCTTTCATTACTTACTCGATCAAACCACCTCACACCACATATTGTCCTCAAACATCTCATTTCCAGCACATCCACCCTCCTACGCACAACTCTATCTATAGCCCACGCTTCGCAACCATATAACATTGTTGGAACCACTATTCCTTCAACCATACCCATTTCTGCTTTCCGAGATAATGTTCTCGACTTCCACACATTCCTCAAGGCTCCCAGAACTTTCGCCCCCTCCCCAACCCTAGGATTCACTTCCGCTTCCATGGATCCATTCGCTGCCAAATCTACTCCCAGATATCTAAAACGCTTCACTTCCTTCAGTTTTTCTCTATTCAAACTTACCTCCCAATTGACTTGTCCCTCAACCCTACTGTACCCAATAACCTTGCTCTTATTCACATTTACTCTCAGCTTTCCTCTTTCACACTACCAAACTCAGTCACCAGCTTCTGCAGTTTCTCACACGAATCAGCCACCAGCACTGTATAATCAGCGAACAACAACTGACTCACTTCCCAAGCTCTCTCATCCACAACAGACTGCATACTTGCCCCTCTTCCCAAAACTCTTGCATTCACCTCCCTAACAACCCCATCCATAAACAAAATAACAACCATGGAGACATCACACACCCCTGCCGCAAACCTACATTCACTGAGAACCAATCACTTTCCTCTCTTCCTACACGTACACATGCCTTACATCTCGATAAAAACTTTTCACTGCTTCTAACAACTTGCCCCCACACCATTTATTCTTAATACCTTCCACAGAGCATCTCTATCAACTCTGTCATAAGCCTTTTCCAGATCCATAAATGCTACATACAAATCCATTTGCTTTTCTAAGTATTTCTCACATACATTCTTCAAAGCAAACACCTGATCCACACATCCTCTACCACTTCTGCAACCACACTGCTCTTCCCCAATCTGATGCTCTGTACATGCCTTCACCCTCTCAATCAATACCCTCCAATATAATTTACCAGGAATACTCAACAAACTTATACCTCTGTAATTTGAGCACTCACTCTTATCCCCTTTGCCTTTGTACAATGGCACTATGCAAGCATTCCTCCAATCCTCAGGCACATCACCATGAGTCATAAATATATTAAATAACCCTACCAACCAGTCAACAATACAGTCACCCCCTTTTTTAATAATTCCACTGTAATACCATCCAAACCCGCTGCCTTGCAGGCTTTCATCTTCCGCAAAGCTTTTACTACCTCTTCTCTGTTTACCATATCATTCTCCCTAACCCTCTCACTCTGCACACCACCTCGACCAAAACACCCTATATCTGCCACTCTATCATCAAACACATGCAACAAACCTTCAAAATACTCACTCCACCTCCTCACATCAACACTAGTTGTTATCACCTCCCCTTTAGCCCCCTTCACTGAAGTTCCCATTTGCTCCCTTGTCTTACGCACTTTATTTACCTCCTTCCAAAACATCTGTTTATTCTCACTAAAATTTAATGATACTCTCTCACCCCAACTCTCATTTGCCCTCTTTTTCACCTCTTGCACCTTTCTCTTGACCTGCCTCTTTCTTTTATACATCTCCCAGTCATTTGCATTATTTTCCTGCACAAATCGTCCAAATGCCTCTCTCTTCTCTTTCACTAATAATCTTACTTCTTCATCCTACCACTCACTACCCTTTCTAATCTGCCCACCTCCCACGCTTCTCATGCCACAAGCATCTTTTGCGCAAGCCATCACTGTTTCCCTAAATACATTCCATTCCTCCCCCACTTCCCTTACGTCCTTTGTTCTCACCTTTTTCCATTCTGTACTCAGTCTCTCCTGGTACTTCTTCACACAAGTCTCCTTCCCAAGCTCACTTACTCTCCACTCTCTTCACCCCAACATTCTCTCTTCTTTTCTGAAAACCTCTACAAATCTTTATCCTCGCCTCCACAAGATAATGATCAGACATCCCTCCAGTTGCACTCTCTAATCAATTAACATCCAAAAGTCTCTCTTTCGCGCGCCTATAAATTAACACGTAATCCAATAGCACTCTCCAGGCCATCTCTCCTACTTACATACGTAAGTATATCTCTCTTTTTAAACCAGATATTCCTAATCACCAGTCCTTTTTCAGCACAGAAATCTACAAGCTCTTCATCATTTCCATTTACAACACTGAACACCCCATGTACACCAATTATTCCCTCAACTGCTACATTACTCACCTTTGCATTCAAATCACCCATCACTATAACCCGGTTTCGTGCATCAAAAGTACTAACACACTCACTCAGTTGCTCCCAAAACACTTGCCTCTCATGATCTTTCTTCTCATGCCCAGGTGCATATGCACTAATAATCACCCATGTCTCTCCATCCACTTTCAGTTTTACCTATATCAATCTAGAGTTTACTTACACTCTATCACATACTCCCACCACTCCTGTTTCAGTAGTGCTACTATATATATATATATATATATATATATATATATATATATATATATATATATATTTATATATTTTTTTTTTTTTTTTTTTTTGCTTTGTCGCTGTCTCCCGCGTTTGCGAGGTAGCGCAAGGAAACAGACGAAAGAAATGGCCCAACCCACCCCCATACACATGTATATACATACGTCCACACACGCAAATATACATACCTACACAGCTTTCCATGGTTTACCCCAGACGCTTCACATGCCTTGATTCAATCCACTGACAGCACGTCAACCCCGGTATACCACATCGCTCCAATTCACTCTATTCCTTGCCCTCCTTTCACCCTCCTGCATGCTCAGGCCCCAATCACACAAAATCTTTTTCACTCCATCTTTCCACCTCCAATTTGGTCTCCCTCTTCTCCTCGTTCCCTCCACCTCCGACACATATATTCTCTTGGTCAATCTTTCCTCACTCATTCTCTCCATGTGCCCGAACCATTTCAAAACACCCTCTTCTGCTCTCTCAACCACGCTCTTTTTATTTCCAAACATCTCTCTTACCCTTACGTTACTTACTCGATCAAACCACCTCACACCACACATTGTCCTCAAACATCTCATTTCCAGCACATCCATCCTCCTGCGCACAACTCTATCCATAGCCCACGCCTCGCAACCATACAACATTGTTGGAACCACTATTCCTTCAAACATACCCATTTTTGCTTTCCGAGATAATGTTCTCGACTTCCACACATTCTTCAAGGCTCCCAGAATTTTCGCCCCGTCCCCCACCCTATGATCCACTTCCGCTTCCATGGTTCCATCCGCTGCCAGATCCACTCCCAGATATCTAAAACACTTCACTTCCTCCAGTTTTTCTCCATTCAAACTCACCTCCCAATTGACTTGACCCTCAACCCTACTGTACCTAATAACCTTGCTCTTATTCACATTTACTCTTAACTTTCTTCTTTCACACACTTTACCAAACTCAGTCACCAGCTTCTGCAGTTTCTCACATGAATCAGCCACCAGCGCTGTATCATCAGCGAACAACAACTGACTCACTTCCCAAGCTCTCTCATCCCCAACAGACTTCATACTTGCCCCTCTTTCCAAAACTCTTGCATTCACCTCCCTAACAACCCCATCCATAAACAAATTAAACAACCATGGAGACATCACACACCCCTGCCGCAAACCTACATTCACTGAGAACCAATCACTTTCCTCTCTTCCTACACGTACACATGCCTTACATCCTCGATAAAAACTTTTCACTGCTTCTAACAACTTGCCTCCCACACCATATATTCTTAATACCTTCCACAGAGCATCTCTATCAACTCTATCATATGCCTTCTCCAGATCCATGAATTATTTTTTATTCTTTTTCTTATTATACTTTGTCGCTGTCTCCCGCGTTTGCGAGGTAGCGCAAGGAAACAGACGAAAGAAATGCCCCCCCCCCCCATACACATGTATATACATACGTCCACACACGCAAATATACATACCTACACAGCTTTCCATGGTTTACCGCAGACGCTTCACATGCCCTGCTTCAATCCACTGACAGCACGTCAACCCCGGTATAATACATCGATCCAATTCACTCTATTCCTTACCCTCCTTTCACCCTCCTGCATGCTCAGGCCCCGATCACACAAAATCTTTTTCACTCCATCTTTCCACCTCCAATTTGGTCTCCCTCTTCTCCTTGTTCCCTCCACCTCCGACACATATATCCTCTTGGTCAATCTTTCCTCACTCATCCTCTCCATGTGCCTAAACCACTTCAAAACACCCTCTTCTGCTCTCTCAACCACGCTCTTTTTATTTCCACACATCTCTCTTACCCTTACGTTACTCACTCGATCAAACCACCTCACACCACACATTGTCCTCAAACATCTCATTTCCAGCACATACATCCTCCTGCGCACAGCTCTATCCATAGCCCACGCCTCGCAACCATATATATATATATATATATATATATATATATATATATATATATATATATATATATATATATACACACTTGTTTGCCTTATTTTGGTTAGTTAGGAAGAGCCAAGAAATCAAATATCTTTCACACACCCTTACATTCCCATACATATATATATATATATATATATATATATATATATATATATATGATTTACCAAACTATGAACCTAATAACCTGTCATTCACATTACTCTTAACTTTCTCTTTCCACACTTTACCCTCATCACCCTTCTGCAGTTTTCATGGCCCCAGCGTATCACAGCGAAAACTGACTCACTCCATCTTTCCCACGCTCAACTTGTCTCCCTCTTCTCCCTCCCTACACCCATCCATAACATTATAACACCATGGGACTCACATCCCCTCCACCATATCATCCATGTGACCAATACCTTTCTAAACACAGCCTTACTCTCGATAAACACTTTTCACTCTTCTAATTGCCCACACATTATTCTTATACCTTACGGTTCTATAACTCATCAATACCTTCCAATCCACACATTGTTTATATCTTTCATTATACATTCCTTCTCCGCTGCGATAGCGCAATCACGAAGATGCCCCCCCCCATACACATGTTATCACGTCCACATCGCAATATACATACCCCATTTATGTTTACCGAGACTTACATCCCTGCTATCCTACACAGTTCAACCCCAAATACATCGCCCATTCACTCTATTCCTTACCCTTCCTTTCCACCTCTGCAATCCAGCCCCGATACAAACATTTTTCATCACTTCCCCCCAAATTTTTCCTCTCATTTCCTCCACCTCGACCATTACCCTTGGAATCTCCTCACACTCCCATGTGCAAACCATATAACCCTCTTTGCTCTTAACCCACATTTCACAATCTCACTTCTTTACTCACTCATCAAACCATCCCACTCACATTGTCCTACACTTTGAATTTCAGCCACTACATCCTCCTGCGCACAGCTCTATCAAGCCGACTGAACAAATTGATCATATATCTCATATATATATCAATCAATCATAATATATTCACACTTGTGCCCTTACTTTGGTAGTAGAGAGCCAAGAATCAATTCATTTACACACCCTTACATTCCCTCATCATATATAAATAATTTATATATATACATGATATATATTTAGATACTTCTTCAACTATCGCCATTTCCCGCATTAGCAAGGTAGCGTTAAGAACAGAGAACTGAGTCTTTGAGGGAATATCCTCACCTGGCCCCCTTCTCTGTTCCTTCTTTTGGAAAATTAGAAAAAAAAAATTGAGAGGGGAGGGTTTCCAGCCCCCCGCTCCCTCCCCTTTTAGTCGCCTTCTACGACACGCAGGGAATACGTGGGAAATATTCTTTCTCCCCTATCCCCAAGAATATATATATATATATATATATATATATATATATATATATATATATATATATACATATACATATATATATATATATATATATATATATATATATATATATATATACATATACATATATATATATATATATATATATATATATATATATATATATATATATATATTTTTTTTCTTTTATATATATATCCATTTATGTCTATTATACTTAGTTGCTGTTTCCTGCGCCAGCGAGGTAGGGCAAGGAAACATACAAAAGGATGGCCCAACCCACCCACATACACATGTTTATACATAAAAGTCCACATATTAATACCTATACATTTGTACAGAGGCACTATGCATGCCTTCCGCCAATCCTCAGGCACTTCACCATGAACCATACATACAGAGAATATCCCTACCAACCAGTCAACAACACAGTCACCCCTTTTTTTTCAATAAATTCCACTGCAATACCATCCAAACCCTTCGCCTTGCCGGCTTTCATCTTCCGCAAAACTTTCACTACCTCTTCTCCGTTTACCAAACCGTTCTCCCTGACCCTCTCACTTCACAAGCGACCTTGACCAAAACACCCTATATCTGCCACTGTATCATCAAACACATTCAACAAAAATTCAGAATACCCACTCCATCTCCTCACTTCACCACTTCTTGTTATTACCTCCCCATTAGCCCCTTTCACCGATGTTCCCATTTGTTCTCTTGTCTTACGCACTTTATTTACCTCCTTCCAAAACATTTTTTTTATTCTCCCAAAGATTTAATGATCTTCTCTCACCCTAACACTCATTTGCCCTCTTTTTCACCTCTTGTACCTTTCTCTTGATCTCCTGCTGCTTTCCTTTATACATCTCCCAGTTATTTGCACTACTACTCTGCAAAAATCGCCCAAACGCTTCTCTCTTCTGTTCCACAAACAATCTTACTTCTTCATCCCACCACTCACTACCCTTTCTAATCTGCTCACCTCCCATCTTTCTCATGCCACAAGCATATTTTGCGCAAGCCATCACTGCTTCCCTAAATACATCCCATTCCTCCCCTACTCCCCTTACGTCATTTGCTCTCACCTGTCGCTATTCTGATTTCAATCTCTCCTCACACAAGTCTCCTTTTCAAGCTTACTTACTCTCACCACTCTCTTCACACTCAACATTCTATCTTTCTTTCTGAAAACCTCTACAAATCTTTACCTTCGCCTCCACAAGATGATGATCAGACATCCCTCCAGCTGCCTCTTTCAGCACATTTACATCCAAAAGTATCTTTCACACGCCTATCAATTAACACGCAATCCAACAGAGCTCTCCGGCCATATCTCCTACTCACATACGTATATCTATGTATACCCCTCTTTTTAAGCCAGGTATCCCCAATCACCAGTCCTTTTTCAGCACACACACACACACACATAATCACGAGGAAAATGGAACACAATATGTTGTCAAGTGCATTTTCGTGTAATGATCAGACTGTCAGGAAAGATACAAGAATGAGACAGAAGACGTAGAACTGATTGTTGATATACACGGAAGATACGTAGCTATGACGCCAATGGTAAACAAGCGTTACCGGATGGTGGTGTTCGGGTTATTGTGTTCGGTTCTGACATCATGTCTGTCATAAGATTTTATTGTTTGGACAGGAATGGGAACTGTTTGCAAATTTTGCCAACGACAAAGCTATTCATTTTCAACAGATCTTCATCAATATCAATGTTACAATTGTTTGTGCATTTAATACTAAAAGATTCAGTGATATTTGATAATAGAAGATTCAGTGATATTTCTTGTGGTAAAGGAGTTACAGTTAATATCTAAATCAACGTTACTCCAGTCCATTTAATGGTCATAATTCTTAATGTGATTAAACAGAGCATTTGATTCTTGTTCTGTCCTTATATTTTTTGTTGCCTAAGTCTAACATAAAGTTCCTTACCAGATGGCCCAACATAAAAGATATTACAGTTTCTACATGGGATTCTGTTAACACAGCCCCCAGAATTTTTTTTTTAATATTCTTTGTAGTACTGTTATTGCTGAAGGCTACATTTACAATAAAAGATTGAAGCAACTTGGGAAGTAATTCAAAATCATCACTACAAGGGAGAACTAAAATATTCTTGGTATCAAGGGGTAGTTTGGGTTCGACTATAAAATGATTTCTTTGCAAACTTAAAGGGATTCATCAATGAAAGATCTACGATACCTTAACGTGGATCCAGTGAATATATATTCTTAAATTCATCATCAATAAATTCCGGACTACATATACGTTATGCCCAAAGGAACATCGACTGGAATGATAATAGTTTAACTCTGTCATGTTGAGATGAGTAATAATGACCATAAGATCAAACAACGGTGGATTTTCTGTATATGCTAAACTTAAACGTGTTTCTATCCCTAGGGGTCATGGAACGTTAAAATGGCAACATACAATTATTTTCCACTTCCACAGTAAAGTTGATAGAAGGTACTAAATTGTTAAGTAAAGGGAGAAATGTTTGTAAATTTTTGAGAGAGAGAGAGAGAGAGAGAGAGAGAGAGAGAGAGAGAGAGAGAGACAGAGAGAGACAGAGAGAGAGAGAGAGAGAGAGGTGTTCTTCCCCCCATTTTCGCCCCAAGAGAAAAAAGACGCACCACACGGAGTGAAAACACCACAGGAGTTCTACGTTCAAAAACTTGTGTGGTGTTATAACCAAAGTTTGAGTGGCCATCGCGTCCCTAAAGATGTAGATCTCTAGACGAAACCTGCCACCAGGCAGGTGAGCCAGGAGAGGACCCGTGGGTCGGGTGTGTGTGTGTGTGTGTGTGTGTGTGTGTGTGTGTGTGTGTGTGTGTGTGTGTGTCAAAGAACGTCCATCGTATGTTAGTGTCGTGGGTTAAGAATGTTAAAATTGGTGACCGTAATTTCCTCAGACCATCCACGTCGGAAGTGCTTACTGAAAGGTATTATCCACGAATATACACAACAGACTTATTCCCATCCTTTAACCTTTGGTCTTCGCAATCCCCTTAACCTCTCTCTCTCTCTCTCTCTCTCTCTCTCTCTCTCTCTCTCTCTCTCTCTCTCTCTCTCTTTCTCTCTCTCTAAGTGCAGCTCTAGCCTCGGTGATGAATCTTCCTTTCTTCCTGAGAAATAAAATCTTGAGTCCGTTCGTCACTGGAGGACGAAATTCGCCCGAGCGAGTCAAAGAAAAGAACCCGACCACCTCCACCACGGGCGCCTGGGAGCCGCTGAGGACGATGTTTTCGAACGGATGGCTGATCAAGCGCCGTTCAGGGCAGTCGTCAGTATTATGGCGTAAATCGTATTATTATAAAGTTTAAGTTCGGGTTTTTAACCGCAAGGCAGATCCCTCCTGCAGGGGAAGGGGTTAGGTAAGGTTGGTTGACCGAGCGCCTGAACTTCACAATTTTCCTGCACTTCAAAGCTCGCCCAACTTCTGTCTTTTCCTTGACATTCTTCGTGAGGTAATCGACTGGAGGTTCCGTGCTCGGTGGCTGCAGATGCCTGCGGGGAAGGCCAGCCTTCAAACAAGTGCCAGTTAACCCATGTTTTATAAGCGTTTTCTGTAGACATCGAGGATTTCTGAACCGATCGTAGTTGATTGCAAAGGTCCTTCATAAGATGTCTAATGACTTACTGGGATGTAAGATGTCTAATGACCTATTGGGATGTGGAACGAATTTCCTTCGGCAGGTTGTCTGAAAAGTAAATATTTACACTTCGAAGTCTTCCATATACGTGTTAAAAGACGGGTACTTCTCCATCTATAGCTACTGATAGGAAGCGTCTTGCCTCAGCATTTACGGTATAGGGTAAGGAGCTTCTTACGTTATCGGTGTTTCGTCCGTGCATTTTAGTTATGTGATCGCGCATGAGCTTCGCACGTTCAGTTCCTGAATTTCGTGAAAGCGGCATCTGACTGAATTCGATGGCGGCCTGTTGACAGTCTTACCAGCAATATCTACGTATACCATGGGAGAGCCTGAATGGAAGGACGTGGCAAATAGTCATGAGAATATATACAGTTGGCCATGAAAGTTCTTTTGGAAATCCCTCTTATACATTTGCTACAATCTCAAATGACTCCCAGTTAGTGAAGGAAACCGAACCTGGTTCACAACCCAGAGTGTATTCCTTATTTTTTTCCCCTGTTCGGATCATGGTCATCTGTCGAGTCTCTGTTGCTTAACCTTCCATACACGACACACACCATGACGATCTATACGCAGTTCCTTGCCTTAATCTCCCTACTGCGTCTACATCGTCCAAGGTCGCTTACACTGCTGGAGTGGCCAACCGCAAAAGAGGCAACTCCAGGTTGGTGTATCGCTTACAAGAATTTGGGGTTCGACTCTGGTTTTCGGGTATAAATACAGACTTTAAATCATTCTGATTGAAAAAAAAAAAAAAGGAAGCGAAAACCAGGCTTTAGTGTTGGAGTTTTCGTGTGGATTCTGATTTCTCTCCTTAACCAAGATCAGTAGCATCATTTTAAGTAATTATTCCCATAATTACGACGGCACAAAACCTTGGGTACGATGGCTTAATCCGTGACCTAAAGGGGTCTGGTCACATGAGCATATCCCTATAGGTGGTACCGTTATGGTCGAGGTCCGTACACCGTCTTGCTCAAGATGCAAACTAATATATTCTTGAAATCAAACACCCACTCTAAAGTCCTTAACAAGTCAAGATAATGAGAAGTAGTTGTAGCTAGGCTAAGATTCCAACCTAGGTTCCTTGGTATCTTGTAGTTATATATTTTTTTTTTTTTTTTTTTCTCCAAAAGAAGGAACAGAGAAGGGGGCCAGGTGAGTATATTCCCTCAAAAGCCCAGTCCTCTGTTCATAACGCTACCTTGCTAACGCGGGAAACGGCGAATAGTTAAAAAATATATATATATATATATATATATATATATATATATATATATATATATATATATATATATATATATATATTTTTTTTTTTTTTTTTTTTTTACTTTGTCGCTGTCTCCCGCGTTTGCGAGGTAGCGCAAGGAAACAGACGAAAGAAATGGCCCAACCCCCCCCCCCCATACACATGTACATACACACGTCCACACACGCAAATATACATACCTACACAGCTTTCCATGGTTTACCCCAGACGCCTCACATGCCTTGCTTCAATCCACTGACAGCACGTCAACCCCGGTATACCACACGACTCCAATTCACTCTATTTCTTGCCCTCCTTTCACCCTCCTGCATGTTCAGGCCCCGATCACACAAAATCTTTTTCACTCCATCTTTCCACCTCCAATTTGGTCTCCCTCTTCTCCTCGTTCCCTCCACCTCCGACACATATATCCTCTTGGTCAATCTCTCCTCACTCATTCTCTCCATGTGCCCAAACCATTTCAAAACACCCTCTTCTGCTCTCTCAACCACGCTCCTTTTACTTCCACACATCTCTCTC
>NC_092245.1:22988200-22998200 GCF_036320965.1 Panulirus ornatus
CCCACAAAACTTTCCATGGTTTACCCCAGACGCTTCACACGCCCTGGTTCAATCTATTGGCAGCACGTCGACCCCGGTATACAACATCGTTCCAATTCACTCTCTTCCTTGCACGCCTTTTACCTTCCTGCATGTTTAGGCCCCGATCTCTCAAAATCAATTTCACTCCATCTTTCCACCTCCAATTTGGTCTCCCACTTCTCCTCGTTCCCTCCACCTCAGACACATATATCCTCTTTGTCAACCTTACCTCACTCATTCTCTCCATGTGACCAAACCATTTCAAAACATCCTCTTCTGCTCTCTCAACCACACTCTTTATTACCACACATCTCTCTTACCCTTACATTACTTACTCGATAAAACACCTCACACCACATAATGTCCTCAAACATCTCATTTCCAGCACATCCATCCTCCTGCGCACAACTCTATCCATAGCCCACGCCTCGCAACCATATAACATTGTTGGAACCACTATTCTTCAAACATACCCATTTTTGCTTTCCAAGATAATGTTCTGGACTTCCACACATTTTTCAACGCTCCCAGAAGTTTCGCCCCCTCCCCCACCCTATGATTCACTTCCGCTTCCATGGTTCCATCCGCTGCCAAATCCACTCCCAGATATCTAAAACAATTCACTTCCTCCAGTTTTTCTCCATTCAAACTTACCTCCTAATTGACTTGTCCCTCAACCCTACTGTACCTAATAACCTTGCTCTTATTCACATTCACTCTCAGCTTTCTTCTTTCACACACTTTACCAAACTCAGTCACCAGCTTCTGCAGTTTCTCACCCGAATCAGCCACCAGCGCTGTATCATCAGCGAACAACAACTGACTCACTTCCCAAGCTCTCTCATCCACAACAGACTGCATACTTGCCTCTCTTTCCAAAACTCTTGCATTTACCTCCCTAACAACCCCATCCATAAACAAATTAAACAACCATGGAGTCATCACACACCCCTGCCGCAAACCAACATTAACTGAGAACCAATCGCTTTCCTCTCTTCCTACACGTACTCCTGCCTTACATATTCCAATGAGTCCACGGGGAAAATGAAGCACGATAAGTTCCCAAGTGCAATTTCGTGTAATAATCGCATCATCAGGGGAGACACAAGAGAGAAATACAACAGTCAGTTGATATACAACGAAAAGACGTAGCTAGGACGCCATTTGGTAAACAAGTTAGAGGGGCCTTGTATCAGGGTATTCAGTTACCCATGCCGACTCAGATAAAAAAAAGATGCATAAATAAATGAATAGATAAATAAATCTAGTATGAGTCCTCTTGTGTCTCAGGGAATACGGCAACTCACGGAACAATAAAACCCTATAATTGTTGCACCTTCTAAGGACTTTGGAGCAGCCTAACTTAACATACGAGGGGCAGGGAATCCATATTCCGTAATTAATTTCTGGCGTGGGTGTCAGGAACCTGGGGAGCGTAACACCTCCGCTGTGACAACAGTCGATGTAGAGAGGATCCCCTCCTCCCTCATGCCCTACACTGTGCCATCCTTCCCAGAGGGAACACACTTCGAGGGGGGGTATGTGCGCCTCCCCGCTCGCTCCCCTGGCGCGTTGTGTTGTCAAGACGCGAGCGATGCTGGAGGGGGGTTGGTCGGTCGGTCGAGGAAAGCAGTGAGGGTGATTATTTATCGCGCAGGCAGGAATGTGTGTGGAGGGAAGGAAGGGAAAGTGATATTGTTAATTTACCCAGACATAGGCAGGCCTGGCCGTTTTCTTCCTTGAGGGAAGGGAGTCTCGCGATACATTTCTGTTATGCGACACCGTCTCGGGAAAATTTGTGGTGGACGTGCTTTTACGTTTTTATATTTTGACACGTATGGGTGCTTATTATTATTATTATTATTATTATTATTATTATTATTATTATTATCATTATTATTATTATTATCATTATTATAATCATTATTATTATTATTATTATTATTATTATTATCATTATTATTATTATTATTATTATTATTATTATTATTACTAATATTATTATTATCAATATAGTCATTACTATTACCATCATCATTATCATTATTATTATTATTATTATTATTATTATTATTATCATTATCATTAACATTATTATTATAATCATTATCATTATCATTATTATTGCTATTATCATTATTATTATTATTATTATTATTATTATTATTATTATTATTATCATTATCATTAACATTATTATTATAATCATTATCATTATTATTGCTATTATCATTATCATTATTACTATTATCAATATTATCATTTCTATTACTAACATCATTATCATTACTATCAATATCATTAATATCAGAAAGTGACTCACCTCCCAACCACTAGCACACTGAGGGCCTATCCCTCACACCTCACCTTAGCATTTACCTCCCTCACTTCCCTATCAAAGAACAGGTTAAAAGGCCATAGTGACATTGCATCCTTGATGCAGAGCCATCTTCACCGGGAACCACTCCTTCTTCTCCCTTCCTATTCGCACACAGGAATCATTCTCCCGGCAATATCTCCTCATTACATATGTTCGTAGCAGTGTCCCAAAGGAATATGTCTCAACGGTATCATACGCTTTCTCCAGGTGCGTTAACGCCACGTATAAATCCCTCTCTTTCTCCACGTATTTCACACACACACACACACACACAGACCCTTCAAAGCAAACACCTGGCATACACAATCTTTCACCATTCCTGAAGCCATGTTGGTCCTCACCATCCAGATGCTCTGATCATGTCACTATTCCATAGATTTTCCATGGTGTTCACTGGTCACATACCTCACGGGTAACGTCATTGTCGCATACGTCATGGGTGACGTCACGGCCGCATGCTTCATGGGTGACGTCATAGTCCGATACTCTACGGGTCACATCGCAGTCACATAATTCATGGAGTCACATACCCCAGGGGTGACGCCATAATCACATAATTCATTGGTGACGTAGCAGTCACATATTCCATGGTGTGACGTCACAGTCCCATACTCATGCTGTGACGTCACAAACACGAATACCTTATGGGTGACATCACAATCACATACTTCATTAGTGACGTCACAGTTGCCTTGGATGCTGATATTAGTGTTTACCTTTTACGTTCGTTATCAAGTCTGATGTTATCAATTCCATTTTCTTTTTTTTCTCTTCCGCAATGATTTATTTTGCCGACTGGTCGGCACCGGGGATGAAAATACTGTTTTGCCGACTGGTCGGCACCGGGGATGAAAATACTGTTTTGCCGACTGGTCGGCACCGGGGATGAAAATACTATTTTGCCGACTGTCCCGTATTTCCTCATTCCTTCTCTAATTACTAGATTTTCCGACTTCAAGAGAAAAATGAGGCAGAGAGCATGATCAACAGATACAATTCCAACGAGGAAAAAAAGATCAATATTAATCAATCTTAGCCTAGCACGCACGAAGAGAAAGCTTCTACAAGCGCTGGGTTAAAACGATCAACCTCACTCAGTCTTACCTAACCCCTCTGTCCTTATGTCCCCCGGACCCTGGCCAACCCCAGAGGTGAGGGAGCAACAGAAAAAAAATTAGACATAGAAACTAGTCGGCAAAATAACCACTTTTTTATCTGCCGGAATTTTGTTGTGTGATTAGTTTTTGTGTTGCAAGAGAAGAGTTTTATACCAGTATTGCCCCATCTCTTACCCTTGTATATATATACCTTGTTATATATATATATATATATATATATATATATATATATATATATATATATATATATATATATATATATATAATTCCCTGGGGATAGGGGAGAAAGAATACTTCCCACGTATTCCCTGCGTGTCGTAGAAGGCGACTAAAAGGGGAGAGAGCGGGGGGCTGGAAATCCTCCCCTCTCATTTTTTTTTAATTTTCCAAAAGAAGGAACAGAGAATTGGGCCAAGTGAGGGTATTCCCTCAAAGGCCCAGGCCTCTGTTCTTAACGCTACCTCGCTAATGCGGGAAATGGCGAATAGTTTGAAAGAAGATATATATATATATAGGGTGTTTTGGTCGAGGTGGTGTGCAAAGTGAGAGGGTTAGGGAAAATGATTTGGTAAACAGAGAAGAGGTAGTAAAAGCTTTGCGGAAGATGAAAGCCGGCAAGGCAGCAGGTTTGGATGGTATTGCAGTGGAATCTATTAAAAAAGGGGGTGACTGTATTGTTGACTGGTTGGTAAGGTTATCTAATGTATGTATGACTCATGGTGAGGTGCCTGAGGATTGGCGGAATGCGTGCATAATACCACTGTACAAAGGCAAAGGGGATAAGAGTGAGTGCTCTTCCCCAATCTGATGCTCTGTACATAATAATAATAATAATGATAATAATAATAATAATGATGATGATAATAATAATAATAGTAATAATAATAATAATAACAATAATAATAATGATAATAATGATAATAATAATAATAATAATAATAATAATAATAATATAATAATAATAATAATGATAATAATAACAATAACAATAATGATAATAATAATGATAATAATAATAATGATGATGATAATAATGATAATAGTAATAAAAACAACAACAATAATAATAATAATAATAATAATAATAATAATAATAATAATAATAATAATAATGATAATAATAACAATAACAATAATGATAATAATAATGATGATAATAATAATGATGATAATAATAATGATAATAGTAATAAAAACAATAATAATAATAATAATAATAATAATAATAATAATATTAATAATAATGATAATGATAATGATAATAATAATAATAATAATGATAATGATAATAATAATAATAATAATAATAATAATAATAATAATAACAACATCCGTGAAACTCAGAGGGTAAAGTAAGCACCTGGTGGGCTGCCAATCGAGGAACAGTAAAAAGATTGTGACGAGGATCGATGTGCGAGTGACGCTCGAGTGACGGGCTCAGAACTTGGGGGGGAAAAATGCTGTGTTGCCAAGTGGTTCAGGGCCAGCACCGAGAAACATGCGAGTCAAAATTGCTAACTTTAGAGAGAGAGAGAGAGAGAGAGAGAGAGAGAGAGAGAGAGAGAGAGAGAGAGAGAGAGAGAGAGAGCCAGCACGCCATGGGAACACCGGACGCCAGGTGAGGGGCTCGGCCACTGTACATGCATCGGGTCAACTCGCACTGTCGACCGGTTTTTCCGAAATTTGAGGCGCGTCCCTCCCCACCGGACGTGACCTTACTAACTGCGTCAAACACAAAAAACTCCTAAAAAAAATTGCACATCGCAGAATACCACATAACCAGACCCTTCTGTCATGTAGCTCACTAGATCGTTATAAGAATAACGTAAATAATCATAGTTTTAATCCCGCACAGGCAACTCAGATCTGTGATGTTGCCATACCACGGGTCTACATTAATGCTGGTGAAAATACGATATCAAGTCGAAAACAAAGGCATGACAGAGAAGAGAAGCCTTAGTACCGAAAATTCTCATAACACAGCTGATCTATTTACTGACACGATGGGTATTCCAATCACGTGTGTTGTATTGAATTACTGACTAATTGTGGAGGGTTATTTTGGACGGTGTCTACTAGGAAGACGATGTATATATAGCGCAGCATCATTATGGAGCGTTGATACATCATTATGGAGCGTTGATACATCATTATGGAGCGTTGATACATCATTATGGAGCGTTGATACATCATTATGGAGCGTTGATACACCATTATAGAGCGTTGATACACCATATACTTCTATGGTGTTTATAGTTCAGCCGGTTAGAAAGTGCATACTGGATTTCGTGCCTCGGTTCAACTTCAAAATAGCAGTGTCAACCGGACAATGTGGTGGCTGCGTATCCTAGCACTATAGACGACTCGGTCGCGCATCCTAGCACTATAGACGACTCGGTCGCGCATCCTAGCACTATAGACGACTCGGTCGCGCATCCTAGCACTATAGACGAATCGGTCGCGCATCCTAGCACTATACGACTCGGTCGCCCATCCTAGCACTATATGACTCGGTCGCCCATCCTCCTAGCACTGGACGACTCGGTCGCCCATCCTAGCACTATACGACT
Source organism: Panulirus ornatus (assembly GCF_036320965.1). Taxonomy (NCBI): domain Eukaryota; kingdom Metazoa; phylum Arthropoda; class Malacostraca; order Decapoda; family Palinuridae; genus Panulirus; species Panulirus ornatus. Next base: position 22,994,290 of record NC_092245.1, read on the forward strand.
CGGTCGCGCATCCTAGCACTATAGACGACTCGGTCGCGCATCCTAGCACTATAGACGAATCGGTCGCCCATCCTAGCACTGGACGACTCAGTCGCCTATCCTCCTAGCATTGGACGACTCGGTCGCTCATCCTAGTACTGTACGACTCGGCCGCCCATCCTAGCGCTAGACGACTCAGTCGCCTATCCTCCTAGAACTGGACGACTCGATCGCCCGTCCACGGCTTAACTTAACCCCTTATTTCCCTGAGCTTCGTTACTGGCAGTTAGTCGGGTAATTGTAGATCTTGATAACCTTATAAGATGGGAAAATTTAAATCTACGACTCCAAGTTTTCATTTCGTCATTAATCTGGCACAGATTAATATTATTAACTTCATATATCAGACATATGCCATACAGAACTTAATTACCAATGACTTCTCACTTCATAAAAAAATGTCTCAGAAGTTTACCACCTCTGTTGCGTTCGTTAGAACCCATCATTCAAATGATTTCAGGAATAAGCTCTGTAATGCATCACAAACACACAAACACACACACACACATAAACACACACACACACACACACACACAAACACACACACACACATACATACACACACACACACACACACACACACACACATATATATATATATATATATATATATATATATATATATATATATATATATATATATATATATATATATATATATATCTTTCTTTTCAAACTATTCGCCATTTCCCGCATTAGCGAGGTAGCGTTAAGAACAGAGAACTGGGCCACTGAGGGAATATCCTCACCTGGCCCCCTTCTCTGTTCCTTCTTTTGGAAAATTAAAAAAAAATTGAGAGGGGAGGATTTCCAGCCCCCCGCTCCCTCCCCTTTTAGTCGCCTTCTACGACACGCAGGGAATACGTGGGAAGTATTCTTTCTCCCCTATCCCCAGGGATAATATATGTATATATATATTTATATATATTTCTTTCTTTCATACTATTCGCCATTTCCCGCATTAGCGAGGTAGCGTTAAGAACAGAGGACTGGGCCTTGGAGGGAATATCCTCACCTGGCCCCCTTCTCTGTTCCTTCTTTTGGGGAAAAAAAAATATATATATATATATATATATAATATATATATATATATATATATATATATATATATATATATATATATATATATATATATTTTATTTTTTTTTTTTTTTCAAACTATTCGCCATTTCCGCGTTAGCGAGGTAGCTTTAAGAACAGAGAACTGGCCATTGAGGGAATATCCTCACCTAGCCCCCTTCTCTGTTCCTTCTTTTGGAAAATTAAAAAAAAATTGAGAGGGGAGGATTTCCAGCCCCCCGCTCCTCCCCTTTTAGTCGCCTTCTACGACACGCAGGGAATACGTGGGAAGTATTCTTTCTCCCCTATCCCCAGGGATAATATATGTATATATATATTTTATATATATATATTTCTTTCTTTCATACTATTCGCCATTTCCCGCATTAGCGAGGTAGCGTTAAGAACAGAGGGGTGGGGGACTGGGCCTTGGAGGGAATATCCTCACCTGGCCCCTTCTCTGTTCCTTCTTTTGGGGAAAAAAAAAATATAATATTATATATATATATATTATATATATTATATATATTATATATATATATATAATATATATATTATATATATATATATTTTTTTTTTTTTTTTTTTTCAAACTATTCGCCATTTCCGCATTAGCGAGGTAGCGTTAAGAACAGAGGACTGGGCCTTGGAGGGAATATCCTCACCTGGCCCCTTCTCTGTTCTTCTTTTGGAAAATTAAAAAAAAATTGAGAGGGGAGGATTTCCAGCCCCCCGCTCAATCCCTTTTAGTCGCCTTCTACGACACGCAGGGAATAGTGGGAAGTATTCTTTCTCCCCTATCCCCAGGGATAATATATGTATATATATATTTATATATATATATATATATATATATAATATATATATATATTATATATATATATATTTTTTTTTTTTTTTTTCAAACTATTCGCCATTTCCCGCATTAGCGAGGTAGCGTTAAGAACAGAGGACTGGGCCTTGGAGGGAATATCCTCACCTGGCCCCTTCTCTGTTCCTTCTTATGGAAAAAAAAAAAAAAATATATATATATATATATTTTTTTTTTTTTTCTCTTCCGCAATGATTTATTTTGCCGACTGGTCGGCACCGGGGATGAAAATACTGTTTTGCCGACTGGTCGGCACCGGGGATGAAAATACTGTTTTGCCGACTGGTCGGCACCGGGGATGAAAATACTGTTTTGCCGACTGGTCGGCACCGGGGATGAAAATACTGTTTTGCCGACTGGTCGGCACCGGGGATGAAAATACTGTTTTGCCGACTGGTCGGCACCGGGGATGAAAATACTATTTTGCCGACTGTCCCGTATTTCCTCATTCCTTCTCTAATTACTAGATTTTCCGACTTCAAGAGAAAAATGACGCAGAGAGCAGATTAACAAATTGCAATTCCAACGAGGAAAAAAAAGATCAATATTAATCATCTAGCCTAGCACGCACGAAGAGAAAGCCTCTACAAGCGCTGGGTTAAAACGATCAACCTCACTCAGTCTTACCTAACCCCTCTGTCGGTATGTCCCCCGACCTGGCCAACCCCAGAGGTGAGGGAGCAACAGAAAAAAAAATTAGACATAGAAACTAGTCGGCAAAATAACCACTTTTTTTCTGCCGGAATTTTGTTGTGTGATTAGTTTTTGTGTTGCAAGGGAAGAGTTTTATACCAGTATTGCCCCATCTCTTACCCTTGTATATATGTACCTTGTTATATATATATATATATTTTATTTTTTTTTTTTTTCTCTTCCGCAATGATTTATTTTGCCGACTGGTCGGCACCGGGGATGAAAATACTGTTTTGCCGACTGGTCGGCACCGGGGATGAAAATACTGTTTTGCCGACTGGTCGGCACCGGGGATGAAAATACTGTTTTGCCGACTGGTCGGCACCGGGGATGAAAATACTGTTTTGCCGACTGGTCGGCACCGGGGATGAAAATACTGTTTTGCCGACTGGTCGGCACCGGGGATGAAAATACTGTTTTGCCGACTGGTCGGCACCGGGGATGAAAATACTGTTTTGCCGACTGGTCGGCACCGGGGATGAAAATACTGTTTTGCCGACTGGTCGGCACCGGGGATGAAAATACTGTTTTGCCGACTGGTCGGCACCGGGGATGAAAATACTGTTTTGCCGACTGGTCGGCACCGGGGATGAAAATACTGTTTTGCCGACTGGTCGGCACCGGGGATGAAAATACTGTTTTGCCGACTGGTCGGCACCGGGGATGAAAATACTGTTTTGCCGACTGGTCGGCACCGGGGATGAAAATACTGTTTTGCCGACTGGTCGGCACCGGGGATGAAAATACTGTTTTGCCGACTGGTCGGCACCGGGGATGAAAATACTGTTTTGCCGACTGGTCGGCACCGGGGATGAAAATACTGTTTTGCCGACTGGTCGGCACCGGGGATGAAAATACTGTTTTGCCGACTGGTCGGCACCGGGGATGAAAATACTGTTTTGCCGACTGGTCGGCACCGGGGATGAAAATACTGTTTTGCCGACTGGTCGGCACCGGGGATGAAAATACTGTTTTGCCGACTGGTCGGCACCGGGGATGAAAATACTGTTTTGCCGACTGGTCGGCACCGGGGATGAAAATACTGTTTTGCCGACTGGTCGGCACCGGGGATGAAAATACTGTTTTGCCGACTGGTCGGCACCGGGGATGAAAATACTGTTTTGCCGACTGGTCGGCACCGGGGATGAAAATACTGTTTTGCCGACTGGTCGGCACCGGGGATGAAAATACTGTTTTGCCGACTGGTCGGCACCGGGGATGAAAATACTGTTTTGCCGACTGGTCGGCA
>NC_092245.1:23003200-23005700 GCF_036320965.1 Panulirus ornatus
GTTGTGTCTAGGGTTTAACAGCAGTATTCACAGTCGACTAAACCAAAGTGTGTGTGTGTGCGTGCGTGCGTGCGTGCGTGCGTGCACACACACGGACAAACAACAGGGAACCCGTTGGCACATATCTAGTGTGTTCGCGAACTTAAATAGGAAGCACAAGAGTGAGATGCTCAACCGAAGTAGCTGACATTCAAGAGTCAGTGTGTGTAGGTGATGGTGTGGACGTGCTGGAGACAACATGAATCAGATACAAGAGTCTCGGTGAATACTTAAAAACACTCACACAGATCTCGACGACGCGGACGGCTGTGGAGGAGATATTTCGCTCGTTTCACACCAAACTGTAGTTCAGTGGAAGGCAACTGCTACATGCCCGAGGCACAGAGAATTTTGTCTCTATATCTTAAGAGGTTAAGAAGCGAGCGGCGGCGGTGAAGAAGTTCTTAAATGACTTAGGGGAGACTTAGGTCACGTTCTACAAGGTCAGGGGGTCATTTCTTCCATTGGCTTTGGCGCGCGATGACCTCTCAATCATCAACGGTGTTAAGAGGTCGTCGTGCACCAAAGCCAAAGGAAGGAGCAACAGGACCACCGCCTTCTGCATTAAGAAAAACGAGCTACAAGGAGCACAGCGTAAGGCATATCTGTCTAGGGAGAGAGAACTCAGTTCGACCCCATCTTCTCGTGGTGTCCTCCTCCCCTCCACCTGCCCCAGCAATGGAACTAAACAGCGAATGGTCAATGCGTGGGACCCCTCCTAAGGACGCTACTTAAATACCTAATTTCTCTAAGTCTTTAACTTTATTACCGATATATTTTATCTACATTTTAGTATTAGCATATATCTATCGACGTTAAGGCTTTGTTTTGACGTATCTCACTTCAAGAAAGATAAAAAAATCTTGATTTATTCTGTTCCTTGAATAGGATATTCTATTCGTCGAAGTTCTTAAGACATGCAAGTGTCGTGTTGGATTGGGTGGGGTTGCTGCTGGTGGTTGAACTAACCCTGGTTTCCCCAGGGGCACACTGCCCTCAATCCACTTCAGGCAGCGGACCCTCATGGCTGGAGACAAGAAGGCAGTTTTGCTGTGGGAAGGTCTAGCGGTCAGGAACGACGGGAAGAATATAAGGTCATGAGGTTAAGGACCTTTTGAGTATGAATGGCATAAGAGTAAAGGGCACTGAGGGGTGTTGATAAAGCACATGGGAGGGAGGGACAGGAACAAAAGGAAGATTTGTAGAAGGTGGTCGGAGGAGGAGGTTGTGTGGTTAGGGTTGGAGAAAGGACCATAAAATAGGCTTATGGAGGGTGGAATTCTTTTCCTGGAACCGAGAACATTTCGGTGGGGGTTATAAGGTGTTGATAACAGATTCCTAGACCTGTCTTAGCGGAGAAAAAGAGTGAGGACGAGAAGAATGATATGCTCCTGTGAATAGAGAAATCGTAGGAAGGTACAGTTGATCGATAACCTGGGAGTCATGAGGTGAGTGTATGAAGAATTTTTTAGGTACAGATATACGAGAAGTGTGAGTGACATTCACGGGACGGAATGAACTGGAGTGATATACGGGGGACGACGTGCTGTCAATGGACTGAACCAGTGCATAGGAAGCAGCCGGGAGAAATCTAGGAAGGGTTTATGGGGGCATGATTTTGGATATGGAGTTGTGGTTTCAATAAATTACACATGACAACTAGAGAATGGATGTGAGCATATGAGGCCTTTTCTTCATCTGTTCCTAAGGTTAACTCACTAACGCGGGAAAAGGCAAACACGCATGGAAAAAATAAAGAACAGTGGAAAGAAAACCAATTATGGTGGGGGACATGAATGCAAAATTTGGGGATGAGAAAGTGGGAGATACTGTATGTAGAGGAGTAATATCTGGCGTGAATGCAAGTGGTTAGTTTCTGGCAGACTTGAGCGAAGAGAGGACATAAGCCGGGCTACCTATTCTGAGTTAATTCAGGGATATGCTTGGAGGAGAGGTGGTGTAGGGAAGAAGTAAACCCCGAAAGAGGTGTTGGATAGGAAGGAAGAAGTGAGGGGAAAAATGCTGAATCAAATCCTTCTATGGCATAGCCGAAGATTAGGACAGAGAGGGTACATGAATCTAAGAGAGCAGAAGATGAGGAAGGATGAGGACGAGTGGAGACTGCTGGACGACCAGGACGCGAGGCCAGAGCACCAGGGAGAAGAGGAGGAATGGCTAACAGTGGGTATGTAATGCTCCTTCAGGGTCAACATAATGAAGGCAGCGGAGGATGAATGTGGCAAGAAGGTGAAAAGAAGAGGAACGAGTCGCGGCTACGAGTAGCGGAATGGAAAGATGAATAAATAATGACATGTAAAAAGGCATGTATATGATGTTTCTGCCACGGGAAGTGAAGGGACAGAGTGCAACAAGAGTTTACCGAGTGTAATACTAGAGTGACTGGGAAGGAAGGAAGAAGGACGGAAAAAAAAAACACGCTGAAAGAAAAGCGAATGAAAAG